>NC_081557.1:191576364-191784499 GCF_022355385.1 Mustela nigripes
TCTTGATTGGATTATTTGTTCTTTGGGTGTTGAGTTTGCTAAGTTCTTTATAGATTCTGGACACTAGTCCTTTATCTGATATGTTGTTTGCAAATATCTTCTCCCATTCTGTCAGCTGGGGGGAGGGGGTTTGGGAGAAGGGGGTGGTATTATGGACATTGGGGAGGGTATGTGTTTTGGTGAGTGCTGTGAAGTGTGTAAACCTGGTGATTCACAGACCTGTACCCCTGGGGATAAAAATATATGTTTATAAAAAATAAAAAATTATATTAAAAAAAAAAAAGAAAACTCAAAAAAAAATGATAGAAATTTATTTCTCACCATTCTAGAAGCTGGAAGTCCAAGGTCAAGAAGATAGTAAGGTAGATTTCATTCAGAGATCTCTTCTTTTGGCTTATAGGCAGCGGTCATTTTATTTTATTTATTTATTTTTTACAAACTCTTTGTGCCTATATGAAGAGAGAGAAAGATTGGGTCTCTCTTCCTCTTTTAACCCCACAATGAGGCCAAGCTATCACAGTGGGGGTTAAGGCTTCAATATATAAATGTGGGGAGGACACAAACATTCATTCCTTAACAATGATGACTAAAAACAATGGCAGGCCAATTACATATTGACAGGAACAACTTTGTTGAATAGGAGAATAGAATAGAAAGAAAGAAAACAAGAAAATCATTTATACACACACACACACACACACACACACACACACACATATATATATTAATGAAGGTGATGCTATTAAGGGAGTTTGTTAAGATGCACTCATATTTTTTTTCTTTCATTATCAAATTAGATCATGTAGAATTCAATCAATATAATCTCTCTCCCTTAATTTTGACTCTGTGACTTTAGATAATGTTACTAAGTCTAGTAACTAAAAGACTTAATGTTGCTAGTATTGACTAATAATTTTTATTTATCAGTTTATGACTGTCAGTTTACAAACCAGCTGCCACTACTAAAGAGCTCATTGTCATTACTTTATTGAATGTTTTCAGAAAGTAGCCCAAGATAAACCAAACTGTAAAGTATCTATAAATAAAATACATTTTCATCTCACATAAGTACACTGAAGTCAGAATTAAACATCAAAAACTAATTTAGAAGTAAAAAAAAGTTAAGATAAGAATCCATTGAAATTATACATATTTTTCATTATCTTAAAATCACCAATAAAATTTGTCTTTTTAAAAACTATATGACATCATGATACCAAGGATATTTTTAAAAATCATGTTCAGATATAGTTTATGATGATGCTTTGGAGATCTTAATTCAGGAAGACATATAAATAAAAATTATTTATGCCCATAAAATGCAAAATTTTTTGGAAAGATTTTACTCATTTATTTGTCAGAGAGAGAGAGATCGAGCACAAGCATGGGAAGCTGCTGGCAAAGGGAGAAGCAGGTGGCCTGATGAGCAAGGAGCCAGATGTGGGACTAGATCTCAGGACTCTGGTATCATGACCTGAGCTGAAGGCCAGTGCTTAACTGATTGAGCCACCCAAGCATGCCTAAAGAACAAAATTTAATAAAAAGATAAAAAAATTATTAAAATAAATTATTGTAATGAGATTTTTATTTAAGGGCCATTTAAAAGGTGTAAACCCCCTTGTGTTTCCCTATATTGATTAACTTTGATTATTTTAAAATCTAGCTGCATCAAGAACTTCCAAAACTTGGACTAGAATTATCATATTTCAACTTGTAGTAATGGACAAGACACAGTTAAAAAAAAAAAGAATGTGTGAAATTTTTAAAATGCTGCTGATTTTCAAAATTATTCAACTGGCTTTCAGTTAGACTTATTCAATTTGAAACTGTCAAAAGTCTAAGATAACAGCCTATGTGACAGATAGTGTGTGTGTGCACATGTGTGTCTGCGTGTCTAAATGTGATATATAAAAAAAAGATCATACATCATATAAGTGTGATTTTTCCAGAGTTGCGAGGGTGGCTCAGTATTCACAAATCAATCAGTATGACACATCACATTAACAAGAGGAAGGATGAACACCATATGATCATCTTATTAGTTGCAGGAAAAGCATTTGACAAAATACAATATCCATTCACGATAAAAACTCTACGCAAAATGGGTTTAGAGGAAGCATACATCAACATAATAAAGGTCATATACAAAAAAAACCCAATGCACATCATACTCAATGGTGAAAAACTAAAAAATTTTTCTCTAAGATAAAGAACGAGATTAAATATTTCCACTGTCACCACTTTTATTCAGCATAATAGTGGGAGTCTTAGCTACAGCAATCAAACAAGAGGGGGAAAAAAAAGCATCCAAATTGTTAAGGACAAAGTAAAACTGTCACTATTTGCAGATAAGATGATGTTATAATAGTAAACCCAAAAGACTCCACCAAAAATCTATTAGAAATAATAAGTGAATTCAGGACAATTTCAAAATACAAAATTAATATATAGAAATTTGTTGTGATTCTATACACTAATAACATAGTAGTAGAAAGAGAAATTAAGAAAACAAACCTATTTGTAATTGTTTCTGAAGTAATCAAATACATAGGAATGAATTTAACCAAGGAGATGAAAGACATGTATTCTGAAAACCGTAAGATACTGATTTAAAAAATCAAAGTCAACACAAACAAATGGAAAGTTAAATCATTCTAATGGACTGAAGAATTAATATTGCTAAAATGCCTGTACTATTCAAAGCAATCTACAGATGCAATGTAACCCTTATTAATATACCAATAGTATTTTTCACAGAGCTAGAACAAACAATCCTAAACTGTGTATGGAACCACAAACAACCCCAAGAAACCAAAGCAATCTAGAGAAAGAAAAACAAATCTGGAGGTCACTGTGTCAGATTTCAAGATATACTGCAAAGCTATAACCAAAACAGTATGGTATTGCCACAAAAATAAATGCATAGATCAATAGAACAGAATAGACACACCAGTGGTGTACCTTGCTGGTTCAGTCAGACACTTAACTGACTCTTAATTTCAGCTCAGATCATAATCTTATAGTTGTGTGATCAAGCCCCATATTCAGCTCCATTTTGGCTTTGGAGTCTGCTTAATATTTTCCCTCCCTCTGTCCACTCCCCCTTAAAAAAAAAAAAAAAGAGAGAAACCAGACGTAAATATAGTTAATTAATCTACAACAGATGCAAGAATATACAATGGAGAAAAGACAATTCCTTCAATAAACAGTTCCAGAAAACTGGATGGTTATGTGCAAAAGGATGAAATTAAACCACTTTCTTTCACCATACAGAAAAATAAAACCCCAAAATGGATTAAAGACTTATGTATACACCTGGCTCAGTTGGTGGACCAAGCAACTCTTGATCTTAAGGTTGTAGGTTAGAATGCCATGTTGGGTGAAGAGATTACTTAAAAATAAAATCTTAAAAAAATGTATTAAAAACCTAAATATGAGACCTGAAAACATAAAAATCTTAAGTTAAAACATAGGCAGTTATCTCTTGAACATTAGCCTTAGCAACATATTTATGGGTATGCCTCCTCAGGCAAGGGAAACTAAAAAACTAGTAAACAATTGAGATTACCACGAAAATTAAAAGCTTAATCATGGCAAAGGAAAACATCAACAAAACAAAAAGACAACATATCAAATGGGAGAAGATATTTTCAAATGATATATCTGATAAAGGATTAATATCCAAAATACATAAATAACTTATACAACTCAACACACACACGCGCGCGCACACACACACACACACACACCCATACACAATCCAATTAAAAATGGGTGGACAGCCTGAATAGGCATTTTTCCAAACAAGACATCCAGATGGCCAACAAACATATGAAAAGATGCTCAACATCACTCATGATCAAGGAAATGTAACTCACTATCATCTTACCACAGTCATCGTACAACAGTCAGAATGGCTAGTATCAAAAAAAAAAAAAAAGGCAAAAAACAAACAAGAAATAACAAATAACAAAAGCATAGGAAAGAGAACATTCATGTACTGTTGGTGGGAACATTAACTGGTACAACCACTGTGGAAAACAGTATGGAGTTTCCCCCCAAAATTGAATATATAAATATCATATGATTCATTAATTCCTCCCTGAGCATTTACCCAAAGCATTTGCCCATTTTATTAAATAAAAATGCTAATACAAAGAGATATATGCACCCTGTGTTTGTTGCAGCATTATTTAGCCAAAATATAGAAGTCACCTAATTGTCCATTGATAGATCAATGGGTAAAGAAAATGTGAATATATTCACATTCTCTACCATATTCTCATTACCATACCATATTACCATTTATTCATATATATATGAGTGTGTGTATATATATATATATATATATATATATATATGAGAATGATAGAATATTATGCAGTCATAAAAATAATGAGATCTTGCCATTTGCTACAACATGTATGGACCTAGAGGGTATTATGCTGAGTGAAATCAAAGTCTGAAATACAAATGCCATATTTATTAGTAGAATTTAAGTAGAATAAGTTGAATTTTTAAAAAAAGGAAAATGTTCACACACACACACACACACACACACACAAAACAAAAACAGACTCATAAATACAGAAAAAAACAACAATACAAAAACAAACTAGTAGTTAGTTGCCATAGCAAAGGGAGGAACCATCAAAATATGTAATGGGGATGAAGAGATATAAACTTCTAGTTACAAAATAAATAAGCCATGGAGATGAATAGCAGCATAAGGAGTATAGTAAATAATATTGTAATAGCATTGTATGGTGATGGATTGTGACTATATTATTGTGGTAAGAACTGAGCAATATCTAGAATTGTCAAATCACTGTAATGTATACCCAAAACTAATATAACACTGTATGTCAACTATATTTCAATAATAATACATTTAAAAATAAATAAAAAATGAAATGCAATCGTGAAGCAAATGTGGTACCTTGGAAACAACCATTGAGGTCTCCCAAATAGGACATACATTAGTCAGAAGATGCAAGTTGCCACCAAGTCCCATTATGCCTTCTGGTAAGATACAGGTGCCCACGTTTAGTGTGAATAAGAGTCTAGTTTGGGGATACAAAGGGACTGCTTGAGGGTAGCCAGCACAATCTGTTTTTTATTTTTTTTTTCAATCATTTCTTACTCTTATCCAAACTTTGTCCAGAAGCACCTGATGCAAGAAGACAAAAGGTTTTTTGTTTTCTTTTGTTTTGCTTTTCACATAATTTAACTAGAAATAAGTTTGAATTCTCTAGGTCCACATTTGTGTAGGCAGCCACCCTGAGAATGTGCCAACCAGGATGACCTGGGGTTGCTGTTGAGAGAAAGAATGATATCATGCTCAGGGATGATCAGAGTATAGTTCTGAAGTTTCAAGATACAACTCCTTAATGTCTCCTACTACCCTGATTATTACCTATGCATTAGACATGGGAACATATCCCTTTCTGGGGACAGTTACATTTTAGAAAACATCAAACAACAACAAACTGGTTTACTAAGGCAGACAAGGAGAAAAAAGGAGGAGTAAAGTCAGCCTATCAGTTCATTTTTCGATAACATCTGCCATAAAAATCACTATTAAACTATGATTCATCCAAAAAGCCAAACACAAGACACTAATCGGAGTTTATTTATTCATTTGTTTATTTATTTGTTTGTTTATTTATTTATTTTTAAGATTTTGCTTATTATTTGACAGAGAAAGAGAGAAAGCGCAAGCAGGGGGAGTAGCAGACTCCCTCTGAGTAGGGAGCCTGATGAAGGGCTTGATCCTTGGTCCCTGGGATCATGACCTGAGCTGAAGGCAGATGCTTAACAACCTGAACTACCCAGGAACCACAGGCATTAACTAGCTTTAAGCAAAACATAAGAATGGCCAAGTCAGCCAATTAGTAGACCAGAGAGTAGGTTGAAGTCTGAAGTTGTCAATGTGCCAAAGAGGTCAGGGGCACCCTCCATGCAGGTTCACCTCCCAATCTAGAGACAAAGAGAGCAACTATTACAAAAGTCATAAACTTGACTTGTAGTTATTTCCTCTCTCTCAGAAACAGAGACACACTCAGTAGCTCAATCTCAGTTGGTCTCGTCTAAGAACAGATGCTACCCAAGTATAACTACATGAATTGTCCCAGAAACAACATGATTTATTTCCACAGCCATGACTCCCAAAAATGGTATGGTATCCTTAATCTGCCTCAGTTCCAGAGTCTGAGTTCTGTCCATGGAGCAGAATGACCATGCCAGCTTTCAGTCTGGAATACCCAATACTGAGCTAAAACAGCTATAGCAGACATCATGGAGTTAAGTTAGCTAAAAATATCAGTCAGCCAGGCTCTGGAATTTAGGGGGAATTCTGTGAGTCAAGGATCCCCCAAAAGCCAACATCTCTGGCTTTACTTTAAACAGTGAAGTTGAAGATAAGTCCCAACTTACAGCCATACTACCTCCTTCCCTCAAAAAGACACTCCCACTTTCTCATGTAGAGCTGAGATGCTAATGGGGATAGGCTGGCTACAGTCTTCACTGTACTACATCTATTCAACAAGCATGATGACTTTTGGGGTCTTTTCTGCCTTCCTAACCACAGACTTTAACTTGACCCACAAAAAAATCGATATCAAAAAAAAAAAAAAAAATGACATCAGGTAAGAGAGCCACCGGGTTTTATGATTTAGACATCCAGTTTAACAAGAGCTCTTCAGAAAGCTGCATTTAATACAAGAGTATATCTAATAAACCCGGATTGTGTGTGGTCTTCCATCATCCCAGGATGTAGACCTTGATCTCACCCCTAATCCTTAAAGTTGCTGAGATTAGTAAATAAATTATTGAAGAATAGAAGGGGGTGCTGGGTGGCTTAACATCTGCCTTCAGCTCAGGTCATGGCCCCAGGTCCTGGGATAGAGCTCCACATCTGGCTTTCTCCTCAGCAAGGAGCCTACTTCTCCCTCTCCCTCTTCTGCTACCCCTACTTGTGTTCTCCTTTCTCTCACAAAAAACTTTAAAAAAAATAAATAACGTTGCTGAGATTAGGATAGCAGAACGCAAAGAATAAGGGGCCACAGAGAAAATGTCTCTGCTCTTAATGGAATCATTGAACATTATACCAAAAACTAATGATGTATGAATTTAAATAAAAAATAAATAAAAATAATTTAAATATAAAAAATAAATTAAAATATAGAAATTCAATATACATGATGAGTTACAGAGCTGTGAGCTAATAAAGGAGTATTGCTTAAAAAAAAGAAAAAGTGAATTTGGTTCACCAAAGCCCCACTCACTCTTAGAACACTTGGATCCTTTTCCTAATATTTGGAGGAAAGAAAGAGTAAAAAATGAAATCACTATTTAGGTTTCTTGCTTCAACCTTACCTTCTGATACTTGGACTTCACTTGCCTCCCAAGTTCTTCCTCAGTGGGCAGCAGAGTGGAAAAAAATAACACATATTTCTTAATCAATCAAATAATTTTCAACATATCTGCTATCTATTAACATTGATGCACAAACTCCTCACTTTTCCTTTTGAAGGTCATGTTTGTTCATGTGTATCTCATTCTTGTCACCAAAATTAAGTTGCTAAGGAGACTTCTATTGCATTCATATGTGAGGCCCTCACCCTTTTTATGTGCTGTTCATGAACAGTGAAAAATTATAGTCTATTTCATTATTGATAACAGTATAATAATGACAAAACCCTGTTATAGCATCTAGGTGTCATTGTGGTCAGTAGAGAGGAGAGAAAGCAAGAATCAAGAGTTCTTGATGACATATTGAGTTACTGTCTTCCACCTTCTGATAGATACAAATATCCTTATTATTTAATCCAAGGAAATATATTTTTTGTATTTGTAATGGATGTGACACTACATTAATACAAAACTTGGTACAAGGATTTGGGATACTAAAATATTAAATATACTGAGTGAAGAAAGTAGGATGATGAGTCTCTGAAACAATAGTATAGTATGCAATTCAAGAAAGCATGACCTTTTTAGAATAATATGTAAATGGTGCACCTAGAGTTGTGTACTGAGGTGAACATTTTAACTACTATTGATTGTATCAGCAAAATCATTACTTTTAATACTACTTAGCATTAGTTGGTAATATAAAGCTGTCAGAAATATTTCACATGTATTTTCCAAGACATTGCTTTTGGAGACAAATGTGTTGCTGTTTGCAAATTACCAAATGGATTTAAAATTCTATCTATTTTCTAGATTAGTTCTCTATTGCTTCTGTAACCAGTTACACCCAAAATTTAGTGGTTTAAAACAACCCAATGATTTATATTATAGTTCTGGAGGTTAGAACCCCAAAATGAGTATAAGGTGCTAAACTCAAGATGTCGACAGGTTTGGTTCCTTCTGGGGGTTTCAGGGGAGGATTTATCCCTTGACTCTTCCAGATTTTAGAAACTACCGCTCTTCCTTGACTCCTGCTCACCTGACTCTATCTCTATTCCCATTGGCACATTGCCTTCTCTTTCATTGGCCCTCCTAGTGTCCTATTATAAGGCCACTGTTGCTAACATTTAGGACACAGTGGGTGGATAGTCTCCCATCTGAAGACCTTTAGCTTAGTCATCTGAAGACCTTTAGCTTAGTCACATCTGCAAAGTCCCTCTGCCATATTATGTAACATATTGTGTGACATTCACAGGTTCTGGAGATAGGACAGGGACAACTTTGGAGGACTATTATACAGCCTGCCACAATTACCATATGATATTTTACCAATGACATAAGCTACTTTATTTCTTAATGACATACAGTTTAAAAAGGATAAGTTAGTTGCTAAATAAAGCAATATTTAATGTCTTTTTTTAATTTTTTTTTAATTTTTTATAAACATATATTATATTTCTATCCCCAGGGGTACAGGTCTGTGAATCGCCAGGTTTACACACTTCACAGCACTCACTGAAGCCCATACCCTCCCCAATGTCCATAGCCCCACCCCTCTTCTCCCAACCCCCCTCCCCCCAGCAACCCTGTTTGTTTTGTGAGATTAAGAGTCACTTATGGTTTGTCTCCCTCCCAATCCCATCTTGTTTCATTTATTCTTCTCCTACCCACTTAAGCCCCCATGTTGCATCACCACTTCCTCATATCAGAGAGATCATATGATAGTTGTCTTTCTCCGCTTGACTTATTTCACTAAGCATGATAAGCTCTAGTTCCATCCACGTTGTCACAAATGGCAAGATTCCATTTCTTTTGATGGCTGCACAGTATTCCATTGTGTATATATACCACTTCTTCTTTATACATTCATCTGTTGATGGACATCTATGTTCTTTCCATAGTTTGGCTATTGTGGACATTGCTGCTATAAACATTCAGGTGCACGTGCCCCTTTGGATCACTACGTTTGTATCGTTAGGGTAAATATCCAGTAGTGCAATTGCTGGGTCATAGGGCAGTTCTATTTTCAACATTTTGAGGAACCTCCATGCTGTTTTCCAGAGTGGTTGCACCAGCTTGCATTCCCACCAACAGTGTAGGAGGGTTCCCCTTTCTCCGCATCCTCGCCAGCATCTGTCATTTCCTGACTTGTTTATTTTAGCCATTCTGACTGGTGTGAGGTGGTATCTCATTGTGGTTTTGATTTGTATTTCCCTGATGCCGAGTGATATGGAGCACTTTTTCATGTGTCTGTTGGCCATCTGGATTTCTTCTTTGCAGAAATGTATTTTCATGTCCTCTGCCCATTTCTTGATTGGATTATTTGGTCTTTGGGTGTTGAGTTTGCTAAGTTCCTTATAGATTTTGGACACTAGCCCTTTATCTGATATGTCATTTGCAAATATCTTCTCCATTCTGTCGGTTGTCTTTTGGTTTTGTTAACTGTTTCCTTTGCTGTGCAAAAGCTTTTGATCTTGATAAAATCCCAATAGTTCATTTTTGTCCTTACTTCCCTTGCCTTTGGCGATGTTCCTAGGAAGATGTTGCTGCGCCTGAGGTTGAAGAGGTTGCTGCCTGTGTTCTCCTCAAGGATTTTGATGGATTCCTTTCGCACATTGAGGTCCTTCATCCATTTTGAGTCTATTTTTGTGTGTGGTGTAAGGGAATGGTCCAATTTCATTTTTCTGCATGTGGCTGTCCAATTTTCCCAACACCATTTATTGAAGAGGCTGTCTTTTTTCCACTGGACATTCTTTCCTGCTTTGTCGAAGATTAGTTGACCATAGGTTTGAGGGTCTATTTCTGGGCTCTCTATTCTGTTCTGTTTTTGTGCCAGTACCATGCTGTCTTGATGATGACAGCTTTGTAATAGAGCTTAAAATCCGGAATTGTGATGCCACCAACTTTGCCTTTCTTTTTAATATCCCTTTGGCTATTCAAGGTCTTTTCTGGTTCCATATAAATTTTAGAATTATTTGTTTCATTTCTTTGAAAAAAATGGATGGTACTTTGATAGGAATTGCATTAAATGTGTAGATTGCTTTAGGTAGCATAGACATTTTCACAATATTTATTCTTCCAATCCAGGAGCATGGAATATTTTTCCATTTCTTTGTGTCTTCCTCAATTTCTTTCATGAGTACTTTATAGTTTTCTGAGTATATATTCTTTAATGCCTATTTATCATACCAGAATGATCACTGCTCACTTCTCACTTGAGAATGAACTCTGACAATAAAACCGACATTTTTTATGCCTTTTATATTTTTAGTACATAGTGGCATTTTAGTTACAGGTGTACAATATGGTGACTCAATAATTCTATATATTACTCAGTGCTCATCACAATAAGGATACTCTTAATGTCCTTCACCTATTTCATCCATCCAGTAACCATCAGTTTGTTCTCTATCTTTAAGAGTCTATTTTTCAGGGGTGCCTGCGTGGCTCAGTGAGTTAAACATCTACCTTAGGCTCAGGTCATGATCCCTGGGTCCTTGGATAGAGCCCCACTTTAGAGTCCCTGCTCAGTGGGGATTCTGTTTCTCCTTCTCCCTCTACTCTCTCCCTGCTTGTGCCCTCTCTCAGTCAAATAAATAATTAAAATCTTAAAGAGTCTATTTTTCAGTTTGTTTCTTATTTTCTTTGGTTTGTTTCTTAAACTCCACATATGAGTTAAATATATATTTGTCTGACTTACGTCATTTGGCATTATTCTTTCTAGACCCTTCCATGCTGTAGCAGATGACAAGATTTTTTTTTTCTATGACTGAATAACATTCCATTATGTGTGTATACATCTTCTTTATCTGTTCATCCAAGTATGGATCCTAGGGCTGGTTCCATAATTTGGCTGTTATAAATAATTCCATAATAAACATAGGGCAACATGTTTCTTTTCAAATTAGTGTTTTTGTGTTGTTTGAGTAAATACCCAGCAGTGGAATTACTGGATCATATGGAAATTCTATTTTTAATTTTTTTGAGGAACCTACATACTTTTTTTCACAGTGGCTGCACCAATCTGCCTTCCCACCAACAGTGTACAATGTCCTTTTTCTCCACATCCTTGTCAAAATTTGTTGTTTCTTGTGGGCTTTTTTTAAATTCTTTTTTTTTAAAGATTTTATTTATTTATTTGACAGAGAGAAATCACAAGTAGATGGAGAGGCAGGCAGAGAGAGAGGAGGAAGCAGGCTCCCTGCTGAGCAGAGAGCCCGATGCGGGACTCGATCCCAGGACCCTGAGATCATGACCCGAGCCGAAGGCAGCGGCTTAACCCACTGAGCCACCCAGGCGCCCCTTTAAATTCTTTTTTATTTTAGACATCTGATAGCTGTGAAGTGATATCACATTGTGCTTTTTATTTACATTTCCCTGATGAGTAATTTTGAGCAGATTTTCATGTGTCTCTTGACCATCTGGATATCTTCTTTGAAGAAATGTCTGTTCTTGTCCTCTGCCTATTTAAAATGGATTATTTGGGGGTTTTTAGGTGTGGAGTAGCATAAGTTCTTTGTATATTTGGATATTAATCCTTTATCAGACATGCTATTCACAAATATCGTCTCTCATTCAGCATGTTGTCTTCTAGGTTGGTTGATTATTTCCTTTGCTGTGCAGAAGTTTTTTATTTTCATGTAGTCCCAATAGTTATTTTTGCTTTTGTTTCCCATGCTTTGGGAGTCATATCTAGAAAAATGTTTCTGTGACCAATGTCAGAGAAATTACTGCTTATACTCTCCTAGGATTTTTACAGCTATATGTCTCACATTAGGTCTTATTTTAATCCATTTTTACCTTATTCTTGTGTGTGTTGTGAAAAAATGACCTAGTTTCATTCTTTTGAATTTAGCTGTCCAGTTTTCCATTTATTGAAGAGACTTTTTCCCATTGTTTATTCCCGCTTCCTTTGTCAAAGATTAGTTGACCATATAATTGTGGGCTTGTTTCTGTGCTACTTTGTTCTATTGTTTTATAAGGGCTTTGTGTGTGTGTGTGTTTGTATTAGCACCATACTGTTTTGATTACCACAGCTTTATAGTATATCTTGAAATCTGGGATTGTGACACCTCCAGTTTTGTTATTCTTTTTCAAGATTGCTTTGTCTACTCAGGTCTTTTGTGATTATGTACAAATTTTAGGATTACTTCTTCTAGTTCCATGAAAAGCGTTGTTAGCATTTTGATAGAGATTGTATTAAATCTGTGGATTGCTTTGGGAAGCATGTACATTTTAACTCTATTTGTTCTTCCTACCCATGAGTATGAAATATCTTTCCATCTGTGTCATTTTTAATGTCTTTTATCAATATTTTATAGTTTTCAGAGTTCAGGTCATTCATGGATTTGTTTTAGTTTATTCTTAGATGATATCTTTTTTTGGTGCAATTGGAAATGAAATTGTTTTCTTAATTTCTCTTTCTGCTATTAGTATTAGTATATAGAAATGCAACAGACTTCTATACATTGATTTTGTATCCTGTGACCTTACTGAATTCATTTATCAATTTTGTAGTTTTTTTGGTAGTTTTTAGGGTTTTCTATATATAGTATCATATCATGTATCATATATGTGTGTCATATCACCCACAAATAGTGAAAGTTTTACTTCTTTCTTTACTTCATCTAATTTGGATGTCTTTTACTTCCTTTGGTAGTCTCATTCCTATAGCTAGAAATTCCAGGACTGTGGTGAATTAAACTGGTGAGAGTGGATTTTACTATATTTTTCCTGTCTTAAGGAAAAAGCTATCAGTTTTTAACTATTGAATATAATATTAGTTGTGAGTTTTCATATATGGCCTGTTTTATATGTTATGGTATGTTCCCTCTAAATCTGTATTAAGGGTTTTTATCAGGAATGAATGTTTCACTTTGTCAAATACTTTTTTCTGTATGTATTGAAAGGATCATATGTTTTTTTTTAACCATTCTTTTCTTTTTTTCTTTCTTTAAATTTAGTTTTATTATTTTTTATCCTTTCTCTTCTTGATGTGATGTATTATGTTAATGAATTTCTGAATATTGAGCCACCTTGCATTCCAGGAATAAATTCCACTTGATAATGGTTAACGGTTTTTTTAATGTATTGTGTGTTTCAATTTGCTACAATTTTATTGAGGATTTTGTTCATCTTTTTTCATTAGAGGTATTAGCCTGTATTTCTCTCTCTCTCTTTTAATAGTGTCTTTATTTGGTTTTTTGATTCAGGGTAATGTTAGCCTCATAGAATAAATTGGAAGCTTTCCTTCCTTTTCTGTTTTTTGGAATAATTTCAGAAGAATAATTAACTATTCTTTAAATGTTTGGTAGCATTCACCTGTGAAGCTGTCAGGTCCTGGCCTTTAGTTTGTTGGGAGATTTTAATTACTGATTCAATTCATTGCTGATAATCATCAACTCAAATACTTCTATTTCTTCCTGTTTCAGTTTTGGAAAGTTATATGTTTCTAGGAATTTACTCATTTCTTCTAGGTTGTCCAATTTGTTGTCATATAATTTTTCATAATATTCTCTTATAATTCTTTGTATTTTTATGGTGTCAGTTGTTATTTCTCCTCTTTCTGATTTTGTATGAGTCCCCTCTCTTTCCCTCTCTCTTTTTCTCTCCCTCTCTTCATGTTGGGTCTAAGAAAAAGTTTATCAATTTTGTTGATCTTTTTAAAGAACAAGCTGCTGGTTTCATCACTCTGTTGGCTTTGTTTGCTTGTTTTCAATTGCTTTTTTCTTTCTATTTAATTTCTTTTTAAAAAATACTTTATTTATTTATTTGACAGAGAGAGAGAGAGAGTACAAACAGGGGGAGCAGCAGGCAAAGGGAGTGGGAGAAGCAGGCTCCCAATAAAGGGCTCAATCCCTGAACCCTGGGATTATGACCTGAATTGAAGGCAGTTACTTAACTGACTGAGCCACCCAGTCCCCCTATTTTGTGTATTTCTGCTCTAATATTTATAATTTTCTTTTTAATGCTGGTTTGGTTTTTTGTTGTTGTTGTTGTTCTTTCTTAGTTCCTGTAAGTATAAAGTGAAGTTGTTTATGTGATATATCTCTTGGTTATTGAGACAGGCCTCTATTATTCTAAATTTTACTCTTAGAACAACTTTTGCTACCACCTAAATATTGGACCATTGTGTTTTCATTTTCATTTATCTCTGTCTATTTTTTTTTTTTAATTTCATCTTCAATTTCTTGGATGACCCAGTCATTGCTATTTAACCTCTGTGTCTTTGTGTTCTTGCCAGATTTTTTTCTTGTGGTTAATTTCTAGTTTTCATTGTATTGTAGTTGGAAAAGATGCATGGAATGATTTCAATCTTTTCGAGTTTGTTGAAACTTGCTTGTTTCAATCACACTCATTGGGTGTGATCTATTCTGGAGAATGTTTTATGTGCACGTGAAAAGAATCTGTACTCTGCTTTTAGGATGGAATGTTCTGAAAATATCTGTTAGATCAATCTGGTACAATTGTCATTAAAAGACAATTTCCTTGTTGATTTTCTTAGTGGATGTTATATTCATTGATGTCAATGGTGTGTTAAAGTCCCCTACTATTATTGTATTATTATCAATTAGTTCCTTTATGTATGTTAATAGAACCTTTATGGCTTTGGGTGCATAAATATTTATAATTGTTATCTTCTTGTTGGATCGTTCACTTTATGATTATATAGTGTACTTCTTTATCCTTTGTTACTACAGTATTTGTTTCAAAGTCTATTTTATCTAATTATTACTACCCTGGTTTTCTTTTCACTTCAATTTGTGGGTCTTGTTTTTTTTTTTTTTTTTTAATAGCAATATCTTTTTAAATAGATAGGTCTTGCTTTTTTTTTTTTTAATCAATTTTGTCCCCCTATGTCTTTTGACAGCAGTTCTTAGTCCATTTACATTCAAAGTAATTATTGATATGTACGTACTCCTTGTCATTTTGTTGCTTATTTTATGGTTGTTTTTGAGTCCTTTTCTGTTCCTTTCTTCTCTTGTTCTCTTTTTTCATGGCTTGCTGGCTTGCTTTAGTGATATACGTGGGTTCCTTTCTCTTTATTTATTGTATATCTATTTCTCATTTTTACTTTATGGTTACATTAACTTTGTATATAACATCTTCTATACACACCCCCCCCACACACACACATATATATATACACTCTATATTTTATATTTATATAAACTATATTTTTAAAGATTTTATTTATTTATTTGAGAGAGAGAAAATCTGAAACAGTTTCCATGCTGAGTACAGAGTCCAAAGTGGGACTTGACCCCATAACTGTGAGATCATGACCTAAGCCAAAACCAAGAGTTGTATGATTAACCAACTTAGCCACCCAGGCATCCATATAGTAATGTACATTAAGTTGATAATCATTTATGGTTGAACTCATTCTTTACTTCCCTCCCCTCCACATGTTAGGTATACAGTATCACACTTCACATCCTTAACTTTGTGAATCCCTTGACTATTTGTTTTTCTCTTTTCTCAATTCCAGGGAGTATCTGTGATCATTTTTTAAAATTCTCTGTCAAGCGTATTACTCTTCTCGATTTTGCTTAGGTCTCTTGCCCTTACTTTGTCCTTTTCTTTCCTTTGTGACATATTCCTTTGTCTCCTCATTTTGTTAACATTCTTTGTTTCTATGTGTTAGGACAGTCACCTTTGTCTCCTGCTGCTGAAAGTAGTAGTCATATGAAGAAGAGTTCCTGGAGTGCCCTGCAGTCCAGTGTCCCTTGTTCACCACAACCTCGTGCTTCAGGGGTGTCTTCTATATGTGTTGCTGGTACTCTACTATTGTGACTGAGCCATTTTTGCATTCTCTCCAATCATCTGCAATGGCTCTCTTTGCATTTTGTGGGTAGAGTTTGGTCTCAGTTTGTTAGTGGGCCAGTCTGGGGGCTTCCATGAGCTTAAGTTGAGTCAGACCAGTCATTTATCTGAGATGCAGTGGAAATAAATTGCCAGGTGATGTCCATGTTTTGTCCCCTAGAGGCTTTCATTGATGGGTGGGGCCTGTATTCAGACCAGAGGTCTGCCCCAGCACACTACTGGGGCTGCAATCAGACTGTCTGTGTGGTTATCTTCTGCCTCTCCCTGAGGCAGAAGTCACTATGGAGTGGTGCTGGCTTCTGTCAGGATTGCTTGCACACTACCAGGTTGTGACACCACTTTGGGTGGGTTGACTGAGGGCATATTGGAGAGGACAAGTCTGCAGGAGAACATGGGGTTGGGCCATAGGTGCCAAGAAGGTCTGTGGTGATTCACTGCAGAAGGAAGCTGGCAGTCATCTAGGAAAAACTCCTGCTTAGGCCAGGATGGAAGGGGCATATATACAGAAGAATGCAGGGACAGGCTTATGCTGCTAGCAAGGTCTGTGACACTGGTCCAGGAGGGTACTTGCAAGATCAAGGGGGCATATCCATAGAAGTACACAGGGGTGAGATAAACAGTATTAGCAATGTTTGAGCAGTTCTGCTGTGGGAAGAGACCTGGAACCAAGACCTGGTTGTAGAGGGCATGTCTGGAGAAGAATGCCTAGGTAGAGTGCACTGTTAGAAAGTTAGGTAACCAGTATTTGTGCAGTGCTAGTCCTGTAGGTGTCCCTGTATCCAGGCTAGGAGGTAGGGGGAGGGAAATGGCACATGTAGGCTCCCCTGTTCCTAGAGACGTTTCCCAAGGATCCCTGTGCCTCCAGCACATGTTCTGAGATTAGTAAACAAATATCTGCCCTTTCTACTCCAGGTGTTTTTCAAACTGCTGCTTCTATGCAGTATCTTCATGGGGCTGTTTATTGTCTGTATATTTAAGGGTGAGCGACTCAGTTTCCTATCACCCTCTTGGATTTCCCAGAGCCAAGCTCACTGATTTCTAAAATTTCAGGTATTAAGCCCTACTGATTGTAAGAACTCATGAAATTCAGCCCTTTTAGTTTTCAAAGCCAAGTGTTATGGGGTTCTTCTTCCTCATATGGTCTCCCATTCCTAGAATGCCTGACATGGGGATCTGCTTCTTTCTTCTCTCTGTGCTTCTACCATCCCTCCCTCCTGCAGAGTCTTGCAGGTACATTCTGCATCTCTGCTTTTCCTACCTTCTTTGATGTTTACCACTTCTCCACATTTAACTGTGAGGAATATTCTGTTAGTCTTTGGGTCATATTTGGGTTATTTACACTGAAATGGGTGTTATCTAGTTGTATTGATGGATTGAGGTGAGCTTAGAGTCTTCCTTCCCCACCATTTTCCGCTTAGGTCTAACAATGGCATTTGTATTATAGAATCATATCTTTCTTAAAAGTTAATAATTAATGTTCATATATTTTCCTGAAAATTCAGCATCTAAATTTCAAGCCAAAAAAAAAGTGATATAAGTTTTATTCAGACAGAATATGTACTTCTTTTTTTTTTTTAAGTTTCAAATATACCATAAAACTGCCCAAGAAAATTCAAATATGCTGAATATTTTAGAAAGTTTGTGGGCTGCCTTGATGGCTCAGTTGGTTAAATGTCCAGCTCTTGATTTCAGCTCAGGTCATGATCTCAGGATCATGAGATCAAGTCCTGCATTGGGGTCTGCAGTTGGTGGGAAGTCTTCTTGAGATTCTTTTTCACCCTTTCCTTTTGCTCCTTCCCTCTATGCTCGCTCCTTCTATAATATATTAAAAAATCTTTTAAGAAACTTTTTATCTACTTTCTGTTCTTTTTAAATTTATACTATTATTTTTACTTCAGTTTCTAAAAATATTATTTTAATAGCCCATGAACTGGTCAGACAGGTACAAGTAAAATATGACCTAATTACTACTATAGTCTGTCTCTAATGTCTCTTAATTGGTATGAAAATTCAAAAAACATGATTTCTATGAATGTTGAAATTCTCATGTCACATGAATTATATTAAACATATAAAAGTTCAATAAATTATTTTTGGTATTCTATTAGAAAATCATCATAGTAGAAATATATAAGATTTCTGGACATAAGAGATTTCATTTTCCTTTCTAACCAATGAACTCTTCAACTAAGCCAGGAGTGATAATTGTTTTACAAGCAGTTGATCATAAAATTCAACAGAATAATTGACATTAGGACCATAAAACTGTTGATATAAACTTCGTAAAGACAGAAGAGTTAACAAATTAATACCAGGAATAGTTTGATAGCAACAGTAAAATAACAAATTAGATAGAAACCAAAAGCAGTTCAACTGGTTAGCACCAAATTAACAGTTAATTTCTCTTCATTTCTTATCTCAGTCATATAATTATCCCCCCCCCCCCTTTTTTTTTTCTTACAAAAACCCTTACTTCTCTACATGTGAACAGTAGCCCTTTCTACTACTCTGGAATCTATGCCCCTGAATTGTAATTCAAAGACCCTGAAATAAATATCTTTGTTCTTTTTCAATTCTACCTCCTTTTCTCAGTTGACAATAAATAAAAGAAATGGTTTAGTAGTTCTTTTCTGGCTGACTGGAGTTGTCCATGCTGATTCAAATTGTAAAATAGATCATATTTTAAGAAGTTCATTTCTCTACATAATAGTTTTAATTTTCATATTATAATACTTTCCTTCCCCTTAACCCACATGCCTTGCTTGCTGAATATCAGTGAATAATTTGAATCCATTATTGATTGGTAAGTTTTGTTATTGTCAATATTGTGGCTTCCACTCAACTTCTCTTATGCAACTTTAATTTGTGTGCAAAAAAATCATAATGCCAGGGAACCTGGGTGACTCAGTTGGTTAACTGTCTGCCTTTGGCTCAGGTCATGATCCCAGGACACTGGTATCAAGCCCTGCCATGTTGGGCTCCTTGCTCGGTCGGATGCCCGCTTCTCCCTCTCCCTCTGCCTGCACTCCTCCTGCTTGCACTCTTTCTTTCTTTGTGAAATAAATAAAAAAAAAATGTTTTAAAAGTACAAAAAAAAAGTAATTATGCCATTTCATTCATTTCATTCCTAATCAGCATGTTATATTATAGGTAATTTTCTACTATATATGATATTCACAATAAAAAATCATTCTTTGTTTCCTAATTTGTTTTCATAGTAAGGAAAAGAGCACCTTAAATTACAGGTGAGGGCACATTTTCCCTCTACTGGCATTAAGAGGGTGTGAACATCACTACTTATGGAATAAATTCTCAACCACAGAGCAATACAGTGTTAAGTCTGGTTGCAAATTTTCAAAGTCTAACAATATGTTCACTTTCTATTCAGTCAGACTTAAATAATTAATTCTTTTTCCTTTGAGATTGAGTAAAATTAAAAATATCACAGTGAACAACCCTGCTGTTTGTAAATCTAGTAGTCACAGTTCATTGTGTAAGCATTGCAGAGTACCAATTTGAACTTAAACAGTTGTATAATAATAATGCATTGCATAGTTAGTTTCAGAAAGATTTACAAAAATAAATGGTCCCAGTTTTATATTGTGTTTACTTAATTATTTACTTCTATACCTTGTCCTCTGACTATAGTTTCATGCCAACTTAGCTTCCCAGGCCTAAAGGATATTGCTTTTTTCTCTTATTTAGAAACATACTGAAGAGGTGGCATACTTTGTGCATTACAACAGTGATTACTACTTTCTTTAAATGTAAAACCAAAACCTAAAATGAGCAATTCAAATGTCCATATACTGAAAGGAAAAATAAATCAATGGGTTGATAACCACTGCCTATATTTAAACTTCAGAAGAACAGTAGTGAATTATATATCCTTTAAAAGCACTATGAACATGACAAAGACACACTGAATTCAAAGAAGAAAAATCTCTGAAATGTAGATCTTCATTGGCAAGGTGGGCTTTTTAATCTATCTGTTCAATAGGCCTGGTTATTAAGCATTGTCCACAAGTTAGTGAATAAAACTCAAAAAGGAGGGTTTTTTTTTTTTAATGGTTTCCAAGACCCACTTAAAAAGAACAAAAATGATAGAAATACCACAAGGTATTCTTCTGATAGGAAATGGCATCATATGTCCTAAATAAATCACCTTAATTATTTTAATGCAACACATATGGATAATTCTACCATTTTTATTTTATAATTATGGTCATTTTATCTGTAAAATAAGTAAGTTTAATTTTATTTAAAATCTTTATGGAAATTATTATTATTTTTATTATTTTAATTTTTAGTTAACACATAATGTATTATTAGCCCCAGGGGTACAGGTCTGTGAATCATCAGGCTTACACACTTCACAGCACTCACAATAGCACATATACTCCCCAATGTCCATAACCCAACCACCCTCTCCCTACCCTATTCCCCCTGGCAACCCTGTTTGTGTTGTAAGATTAAGAGTGCCTTATGGTTTGCCTCCCTCCCAATCCCATCTTGTTTCTGTGCATCCTCACCAACATCTGTCATTCCCTGACTTGTTAATTTTAGCCATTCTGACTGGTATGAGGTGGTATCTCATTGTGGGTTTGATTTGTATTTCCCTGATGCTGAGTGATATGGAACACTTTCCATATGTCTGTTTGCCATCTGGATGTCTTCTTTTCAGAAATGTCTGTTCATATCCCCTGCCCATTTCTTGAGGATTGTTTGTTCTTTAGGTGTTGAGTTTGATTAAGTTCTTTATAGATTTGGGATACTACCCTTTTATCTGATATGTCATTTGCAAATATCTTCTCCCATTCTGTCAGTTGTCTTTTTTTTTTTTTTGACTGTTTCCTTTGCTGTCCAAAAGCTTTTGATCTTGATGAAGTCCCAATAGTTCATTTTTGCCCTTGTTTCCCTTGCCTTGGTGATGTTCCTAGGAAAAAGTTGCTGTGGCTGAGGTTGTAGAGGTTGCTGCCTGTATTCTCCTCAAGGATTTTGATGTATTCCTTTCTCACATTGAAGTATTTCATCCATTTGGAGTCTATTTTCATGTGTGGTGTAAGGAAATGGTCCAATTTCATTTTTCTGCATATGGCTGTCCAATTTTCCCAACATCATTTGTTGAAGAGACTATCTTTTTTTCCATTGGACATTCTTTCCTGCTTTGTTGAAGATTAGTTTACCATAGACTTGAGGGTCTATTTCTTTCCTCTCTATTCTGTTCCATTGATCTATGTGTCTGTTTTTGTGCCAGCACCATACTGTCTTGATGATTACAGCTTTGAAATAGAGCTTAAAGTCTGGAATTTGGATGCCACCAACTTTGGCTTTCTTTTTCAACATTCCTCTGGCTATGCAGGGTCTTTGCTGTTTCCATATAAATTTTAAGATTATTTGTTCCATTTTTTGAAAAAATGGATGGTATTTTGATAGGGATTGCATTAAATGTGTAGATTGCCTTAGGTAGCATAGACATTTTCACAATATTTGTTCTTCCAATCCATGAGCATGGAAAATTTTTCCATTTATTTGTGTCCTCCTCAATTTCTTTCATGAGTACTTCATAGTTTTCTGAGTATAGATTCTTTGCCTCTTTGGTTAGGTTTATTCTTAGGTATCTTATGGTTTTGGGTGCAGTTAAAAATGAGATTGACTCCTTAATGCTTCTTTCTTCTGTCTTGTTGGTGTATAGAAATGCAACTGATTTCTGTGCTTGGATTTTATATCCTGACACTTTACTAAATTCTTCTACAAGTTCTAGCAGATTTGGAGTGGAGTCTTTTGGGTTTTCCACTTAAAGTATCATATCATCTGCAAAGAGTGAGAGTTTGACTTCTTCTTTGCAGATTTAGATGTCTTTAATTTCTTTTTGTTTTCTGATTGCTGAGGCTGGGATCTTTAGTACTATGTTGGATAGCAATGGTGATAATGGACATCCCTGCCATGTTCCTGAATTTAGTGGGAAAGCTCTCAGTTATTCTCCATTGAGAATGATATTTGCTGCAGGTTTTTCATGGATGGCTTTGATGATATTGAGGTATGTAACCTCTATCCCTACACTTTGAAGAGTTTTGATCAAGAAAGGGTGTTGTACTTTGTCAAATGCTTTTTCAGCATCTATTGAGAGTATCATATGGTTCTTGCTCCTTGTTCCTTTTATTTCTTTATCCTCTTGTTTTTATCCTCTTGTTCCTTTTTTTATCCTCTTTTATCCTCTTTTTCCTTTTATTAATGTATTGTATCACATTGATTGATTTGTGGATATTGAACCAACCTTGCAGCTCTGGAATAAATCCCACTTGGTTGTAGTGAATAATCCTTTTAACGTACTGTTGGATCCTATTGGCTAGTAATTTGGTGAAAATTTTCATTTATGTGTTTATCAAGGATATTGGTCTGTAATTCTTTTTTTTGATAGGGTCTTTGTCTGCTTTGGGGATCATAAATTATTATTATATTTTAATTATTATATTTTTAATAATTCTTCACTTGAAATATTATATTTCTGTAAAATTGACATATTGTATTGATGTTTGAATGAACCATAAATCCTAACATGGAGTATGAGCAAATTTTCAGAACAGATTTTGATTGAAATAATATTAGGTATTTTTTTTTTAATTTTCAGAATATATTTTGAAAATCTGGGGCATATTCTTATGCACTCAGTTGTAATGCCCCCACCTCAATTCATATGTTGAAACCTCGCCCCTCAATGGAAGATATAACATGGAGATATAATTTCTAAGCAAAGTAATTAAAAAATAAAAAAGGTTATAAGTATGGGTGCCTGATTCTGTATGAATGATGTCTTTATAAAAAAGGAGAGATACCAGAATTTTTTCTTTGTGCAATCAGAGAAGAGCCTTGTGTGGACATAGCAAAAAGGTGATCATCAACAAGCCAGACACCAGAAACTACATATGTACCATATATCATTTATTTAATAACATTACAGTTTAACTGAAAATGTGACTCTTTTTACTACAACACAATAGATCCTCTTATAATCATGTAGATTAAAGCCCAAAGAGTAATCTCTCTTTAGTTCAAGTTTCAACCCAAAGGAAATATTGACATTTTTGTTTAAAAATTTAATATTGAAAAGGTAATCAAAACCTGAAGAAAATTGTTTTTAAAAGGCAATTATAAAAATATTATTAAATAAATAGAAAAAATATTGTAATATTTCATACTCTTCAAAAGATTGCTCAATAGGAAAAACTATGCTTCACTTTATATGTGCAGGAAGCTTAAATACTATTGAAATGGGATGAATTGTGTCCAACACTAAATTTATATGTTGACTTCTAATCCTTAATAATTCAAAATGTGACTTGTTTGGAGATAAGTTCTTTAAGTAATAAGTTAAAATGAGGTTATTATGGTGGGTTTTAATTCAATATCACTGGTGTCCTTTAAGAAGAAGAGATTAGGACACAGACTCACACAGAGATAAAACCATGGGAAGTCAAAAGAAAACACTGCTGTCAGCAAGTCAAGAAGAGAAACCTCAATAGAAACCAACTGTACTCCCACCTTGATCTCAGAATTCTAACTTCCAGAATTATGAGAAAGTAAATTTTTGTTGTTTTAGCTACCCAGTGTTTGGCACTTTATTATGGCAGTCCTAGCAAAGGTTACTTTTAAAACTTGCTAAGCTCAGGAAGCATTAAGATGGTGGAGGAGTAGGGAAAAACCAAAATTTGTCTAGTCCATCAAATATAGATAGTTATCAAATCATTCTGAATACTTGAGAAATCAGTCAGATATCCAAAAGAACAAAACCTGCAAATCTACAAGTCGAAAAGTGACCACCTTTGGTTGGTAGAAGGTGAGGAGATTTGAATCAGTGATATAGCTAAGAATACAGTGGAGGGGAGGGACCCTGCTTAAAGAGGTTATCAGAAAGTATTATAAGCAGTGGAGTGCAACATCAGAACTTTAGAAGCTTTCAGAATTGGGGACAAGCCTTGCTTAAAGGTGCTCAGGTGGTGAAGTAGGATGGAATCCCAGGTATGATACTGTTTTGAAGATCCCCTGAATCATAAGAAGAACAGATGGTGCCTCAGTGCTGCACTGTTCCCAGGTACCGGGACCTGGATGGCAACAGAACAGTGAGCCTAGGTGCCTTGTTTCTGCTCTGTATTGCCATAAACTGTGAAGGACTGTGCAGTTGTGAGACCAGTTTCCTGGAGCAGTCTGACAAAAGAAGGAATTGTAGGGAGACCCTCCCCAGGAGGAACAATGTGGTTCTGCACTGCAGGAATCCCTAAAAGTTGGAGTGCCTGAAATAAAACTCAGGTGCATGCATGAAATAAAAAAGTTCAGAGAGGGGGAACCTGGGTGGCTCAGTTGGTTAATCAACTGGCTTTGGCTCAGGTCATGATCCTGGTGTCCTGGGATCTAGTCTCACATCGGGCTCCCAGCTCCATGGGGAGTCTGCTTCTCCCTCTGACCCCCTTCCCTCTCATGCTTTCGTTCTCTCTCTCTCTTTCAAATGAATAAATAAATTATATAAAAAAATTCAGAGATAGGCAGGATGAACACAAGATTCTGGTGGAAACTAGGGAGAAGAGAGTGATTGGTTGCTCTTCTGTGAGGGCTCTTCTGTGAGTGTGAATTTTCAGCTCCAGGCCTAAAGAACAGAGCACCATCATGTCCATCCTGTGCATCAGAGCTGAAAACTGCCAGGGAGCAAAACACCACCATCTAGTGGAGTCTGGAGCAGATTAGGCCAAGCCTTACCTCCCTGCACACTAGAGGAGCATTTCTACTAGAGCAAGTCCACCAGAGAATCAATCATCCAGTGTCCATAGGCCCCTCCCCTAGAAGACCAGCACAAGAAACTTACTTTCACGAAGTTAACTGGTAATAGAGGGCTGCAAGTCTTCAGCTTTATGGAAAGATAGAATCTATCTTCCTCTGTACTTTATTCTTTGGTTTTCTTTCCTTTTTTCATTTATTTTCTTTTTTTAAAATTCTTTTTTATTCTTTTTCATTTTATATAGTTTTTAATTTTTTTCCTTTGATTGTATTTTAATTAATTAATTATTTTTCTTTCTTATTTTGGGATCTGGTTCCTTTTAACAAGCAGATCAAAACACCCCATTGTTGTTGTTGTTGGGAAGTTGTTATTGTTTTCTGTTCATTTTGTCTTTTCTTTTTGAGACAAAATGACAAGACAGAGGAATTCATCCTAAAATGGATGGGAATTCATTTAGGAATTCATTCTAAAAATAAATTCTTTTGGGAATTCATCTCAAAAGAAGGAACAAGAGTACTTCAGTACCACAGTACTCACAGCCAGGGTTTTAATCAATACAGATATTAAGTAATATGTCTGTCTAGAATTTAAAACAATGACTATAAGGGTACCATCTGAGTTTTAATAAAGTATAAAAGAACCTAGAGAATTCCTTACTGTAGAGGTAAAGAACTAAAATTAAGTCAGGCCAAAATTAAAAATGCCATAACTGAGATGCAGTCCCAAGTGGAGGCCATAAAAATGAGGATGGACAAAGGAGAATGGTGAATCAGTAATACAGAAGATAAAATTATGTAAAACAATGAAGCTGAATGCAGAGAGAAAGAAAAATATTAGATCATGTGGGTAGACTTAGAGAACTTAGTGATTCCATAAAGCAAAATAAAATCCATATCGAGTCCCAGAAGAAAGGGAAAAGAGGGGCAGTTTTATTTGAACAAATTATGGCTTGAACTTTCCTAATCTGTACAAGGAAATAGGCATACAAGCCCAAGAAGCACAGAGAATTCTCCTCAGAATCAAGAAAAACAGGTCAACACCATGTCATATCATAGTGAAACTTGCAAAATACAAAGGTAAAGATAATTCTGAAAGCAGTGTGGGAGAATAATTCCTTAACCTACAAAGGTAGACACATAAGGCTGGCAGCAGACCTGTCCAGAGACTTGGCAGAATTTAAAGGACTGGCATAATATATTCAACATGTTAAATAGGGAAAAAAAAAAATGCAGTCAAGAATACTTTATCCAGGATGGCTGTCATTCAGAACAAAAGGAAAGATAAAAATTTTCCAAGACAAACAAAAGCTTAAGGAATTCATAAACACTAAACCAGCCATGCAAGAAATATTAAAGGGGACCCTTGGAGTGGAAAAAGAGACCAAATGTAACAATGAATAGAAAGGACCAGACACAGTATAGGAAAAGCAAATTTACAGGTAATATAATGGCACAAAATTAATATTTTTCAATAACTACTTTGAAAGTAAATGGAATAAATGCTCTAATCAGAAGACATAGGTATCCAAATGTATAAAACAAAAAAACACAAGACTCATTGATCCATTGATACACTGCTTACAAGATACTCATTTTAGATTCAAAGGCAGCTCCAGGTTGAAAGTGAGGGTGTGGAGAACATTTATCATGTTAATGGACATCAAAAGAAAACTGGGTAGCAATCCTTATATCAGACAAATTAAAAACCAAATACTGTAATAAGAGATAAAGAAGGACACTATATCATAATAAAAGTGTCTATCCAACAATAAGATCTAACAGTTGTAAATATTTATAACCATGCTCAGGAACAGCCAAATATATAAATCAATTAATAATGAACTTAGAGGAGCATCTGAGTGGATCAGTGGGTTAAGCCTCTACCTTCAGCCCTGGTCATGATCTCAGAGTCCTTGGATTGAGCCACACATCAGGCTCTCTATTCAGCAGGGAATCTGCCTCTCCCCACCCCGCCTGCCTCTCTGCCTGCTTTTGATCTCTGTCTGTCAAATAAATAAATGAAATCTTTAAAAAAAGAACTTAGAGAAGGGAACTTGGGTGACTTAGTTGGGTAACTGCCTTTGGCTCAGGTTATGATCCTGGAGTCCCAGGATTGAATCCCACATTGGGCTCCCTGATCAATAGGGAGTCTGCTTCTCCAGCTGATCTCTCTCTCTCTCTCTCAAATAAATAAATAAAGTCTTAAAAAAAATAACTTAGAGAAACTTCTTCATAATTATACAATAATAATAGGGAACTTTTACACCCCCTCACATCAATAGACAGATAATCTAAGCAGAATACTGATAAGGTAAGGCTTTGAATGTTTCTGTTATGTCCATCTGGTCCAGCGTGTCATTCAAAGCCCTTCATTTTAAAGCAGCAGAATACACTTTTTGTTTGTTTGTTTGTTTGTTTGTTTGTTTTGGGTGCATATGGAACATTCACCAGAATAGATCACACACTGGGCCACAAATAAAGACTCAACTGGTACAAAAAGATGGAGACCAACAATATCATGCATATTTTCAGAAAACAATGTTATGAAACTTGAAGGCAAATACAAAAACATTTGGAAGGAGCACAAATATATTGGATGTTAAAGAACATCCTACTAAAGAATGAAGGAGGCAACCAGGAAATCAAAGAAGAATTTAAAAAATACATGGAAGCAAATGAAAATGAAAACATCACAGTTCAAAACGTTCAGAATGCAGCAAAATTGGTCCTATGGGGTTAATACATAGCAATACAGGTTTTCCTCAAGAAGCAAAAAAAGTCTTAAATACATAGCCTAACCTTACACTTAAAAGAACTGCAAAAAGAACAGCAAATTAAGCCTAACTCCAGCAGAAGGGAAAGAATAAAGAGTAGAGCAGAAACCAATGAAGTAGAAATCAGGAGAACAGTAGAACAGCTCAAAGAAACTAAGAACTATTTTTTTTTAAGATTTTTTTATTTATTTGACAGACAGAGATCACAAGCAGACAGAAAGAGACAGAGGAGGAAGCAGGCTCCCTGCGGAGCGGAGAGCCCAATGCAGGGCTCTATCCCAGGACCCTGGGATCATGACCGGAGCTGAAGGCAGAGGCTTTAACCTACTGAGCCACCCAGGCACCACAAGAGCTGGTTCTTTAAAAGAATTAGCAATATTGATAAAACCCTAACGAGACTTATCAAAAAGAAAAGAGAAAGGACTCAAATAAATAAAATCATGAATGAAAGAAGAGAGATCACAAACAACACGGAAGAAATGTGAACAATTAAAAGAGAATATTTCTAACAATTACATAACAAAAAATTAGGCAATCTGGAAGAAATAGGTAAATTTCTAGGAACATATAACTTACCAAAACTGATTCAGGAAGAAATAGAAAACCTTAACAAACACATGCCAGCAAATAAATTGAATCTGTAATAAAAATTCCCCTAACAAACAAGAGTCCAGGGCCAGATGGCTTCCCAGGGGAATTTTACCAAACATTTAAGGAAGAATTAATACCTATTCTTCTGAAACTATTAAAAAAAAATAGAAATGGAAAATTTCCAAACATATTCTATGAGGCCAGATTTATCTTGATCCCCAAACAAGGCAAAAACCCCACCAAGGATCTGTCCAACAAGAAGAGCAGAAGAGCTAACAATTTTAAATATCTGTGCCCCTAACATGGGAGCAGCCAACTATATAAACCAATTAATAACAAAATCAAAGAAACACATCGACAATAATACAATAATAGTAGGGGACTTTAACACTCCCCTCACTGAAATGGACAGATCTTCCAAGCAAAAGATCAACAAGGAAATAAAGGCCTTAAATGACATGCTGGACCAGATGGACATCACAGATATATTCAGAACATTTCATCCCAAAGCAACAGAATACACATTCTTCTCTAGTGCACATGGAACATTCTCCAGAATAGATCACATCCTAGGTCCTAAATCAGGTCTCAACCTGTATCAAAAGATTGGGATCATTCCCTGCATATTTTCAGACCACAAAGTTCTGAAGCTAGAACTCAATAACAAGAGGAAATTCGGAAAGAACCCAAATACATGGAGACTAAACAGCATCCTTCTAAAGAATGAATTAGTCAACCAGGAAATTAAAGAAGAATTGAAAAAAATCATGGAAACAAATGATAATGAAAACACAATGGTTCAAAATCTGTGAGACACAACAAAGGCAGTCCTGAGAGGAAAATATATAGTGGTACAAGCCTTTCTCAAGAAACAAGAAAGGTCTCGGGTAGACAACCTAACCCAACACCTAAAGGAGCTGGAGAAAGAACAAAAAAGAAAGCCTACACCCAGCAGGAGAAGAGAAATCATAAAGATCAGAGCAGAAATCAATGAAATAAAAAGCAAAAACCAATAGAACGAATCAACGAAACTAGGAGCTGTTTCTTTGAAAGAATTAATAAGATTGATAAATCCCTGGCCAGACTTATCAAAAAGAAAAGAGAAAGGACCCAAATAAATAAAATCATGAATGAAAGAATAGAGATCACAACTAACACCAAAGAAATACAAACTATTATAAGAACATACTATGAGCAACTCTACGCCAACAAATTTGACAATCTGGAAGAAATGGATGCATTCCTAGAGATATATAAACTACCACAACTGAACCAGGATGAAATAGAAAACCTGAACAGACCCATAACCAGTAAGGAGATTGAAACAGTCATAAAAAATCTCCAAACAAACAAAAGCCCAGGACCAGACGGCTTCCTGGGGGAATTCTACCAAGCATTTAAGAAGAACTAATTCCTATTCTCCTGAAACTGTTCCAAAAAATAGAAATAGAAGGAAAACTTCCAGACTCATTTTATGAGGCCAGCATCACCTTGATCCCAAAACCAGACAAGGATCCATCAAAAAAGAGAGGTATATACCAATATCCTTGATGAACACAAATGTGAAAATTCTCACCATAACACTAGCCAATAGGATTCAACAGTACATTAAAAGGATTACTCACCACGACCAAGTGGGATTTATCCCAGGGCTGCAAGGTTGGTTCAACATCGGCAAATCAATCAATATGATATGACACATTAATAAAAGAAAGAACAAGAACCATAGGATACTCTCAATAGATGCTGAAAAAGCATTTGACAAAGTACAGCATCCCTTCCTGATCAAAACTCTTCAAAGTGTATGTTTAAAGATTACATACCTCAATATTATCAAACCTATCTATGAAAAACCCACTGCAAATATCATTCTCAATGGAGAAAAACTGAAAGCTTTTCCCCTAAGTTCAGGAACAGAGCAGAGATATCCATTATCACCACTGCTATTCAACATAGTACTAGAAGTCCTAGCCTCAGTAATCAGACAACAAAAAGAAATTAAAGGCATCCAAATTGGCAAAGAAGTCAAACTATCCATATTTGCAGATGATATGATACTATATGTGGAAAACCCAAAAGACTCCACTCCAAAACTGCTAGAACTTATACTGAATTCAGTAAAGTGTCAGGATATAAAGTCAATGCACAGAAATCAGTTGCATTTCTCTACACCAACAACAAGACAGAAGAAAGAGACATTAAGGAGTCAATCCCATTTCCAATTGCACCCAAAACCATAAGATACCTAGGAATAAACCTAACCAAAGAGGCTAAGAATCTATACTCAGAAAACTATAAAGTACTCATGAAGGAAATTGAGGAAGACACAAAGAAATGGAAAAATGTTCCATGCTCCTGGATTGGAAGAATAAATATTGTGAAAATGTCTATGCTACCTAAGGCAATCTACACATTTAATGTAATTCCTATCAAAATAACATCCATTTTTTTCAAAGAAATTGAACAAATAATCCGAAAATTTATATGGAACCAAAAAAGACAACGAATAGCCAAAGGAATATTGAAAAAGAAAGCCAAAGTTGGTGACATCACAATTCTGGACTTTAAGCTCTATTACAAAGCTGTCATCATTAAGACAGCATGGTACTGGCACAAAAAGAGACACACAGATCAATGTAACAAAATAGAGAGCCCAGAAATAGACCCTCAACTCTATGGCCAACTAATCTTCAACAAAGCAGGAAAGAATGTCCAGTGGAAAAAAGACAGCCTCTTCAATAAATGGTGTTGGGAAAATTGGACAGCCACATGCAGAAAAATGAAATTGGTCCATTTCCACACACAAAAATAGACTCAAAATGGATGAAGGACCTCAATGTGAGAAAGGAATCCATCAAAATCCTTGAGGAGAACACAGGCAGCAACCTCTTTGACCTCAACTGCAGCAACATCTTCTTAGGAACATCACCAAAGGCAAAGGAATCAAGGGCAAAAATGAACTATTGGGATTTTATCAAGATCAAAAGCTTTTGCACAGCAAAGGAAACAGTCAACAAAACCAAAGACAACTGACAGAATGGGAGAGGATACTTGCAAATGATATATCAGATAAAAGGCTAGTGTCCAAAATCTATAAAGAACTTAGCAAACTCAACAACCAAAGAACAAATAATCCAATCAAGAAATGGGCAGAAGACATGAACAGACATTTCTGCAAAGAAGACATCCAGATGGACAACAGGCACATGAAAAAGTGCTCCATATGACTCGGCATCAGGGAAATACAAATCAAAACCACAATGAGATACCACCTCACACCAGTCAGAATGGCTAAAATTAACAAGTCAGGGAATGACAGATGCTGGTGAGGATGTGGAGAAAGGGGAACCCTCCTACACTGTTGGTGGGAATGCAAGCTGGTGCAGCCACTCTGGAAAACAGCATGAAAGTTCCTCAGAATGTTGAAAATAGAACTATCCTATGACCCAGCAATTGCACTACTGGTTATTTACCCTAAAGATACAAACGTAGTGATCCAAAGGGGCATGTGCACCCGAATGTTTATAGCAGCAATGTCTGCAATAGCCAAACCATGGAAAGAACCTAGATGTCCATCAACAGATGAATGGATAAAGAAGTGGTATATATACACAATGGAATACTATGCAGCCATCAAAAGACATAAAATATTGCCATTTGCGATGACATGGATGGAACTAGAGGGTATCATGCTTAGTGAAATAAGTCAAGCAGAGAAAGACAACTATCATATGATCTCCCTGATATGAGGAAGTGAAGATGCAACATGGGGGGCTAAGGGGGTAGGAGAAGAATAAATGAAACAAGATGGGATTGGGAGGGAGACAAACTATAAGTGACTCTTAATCTCACAAAACAAACTGCGGGTTGCTGGGTGGAGGGGGTTGGGAGAAGGGGGTGGGGTTATGGACATTGGGGACGGTATGTGCTATGGTGAGTGCCGTGAAGTGTGTAAACCTGGTGATTCACAGACCTGTACCCCTGGGGATAAAAATATATTAAATGTATAAAAAATTTTTTTAAAAATTAAAAAAACACCAAAAAAGAGAATTATAGATGATTATCTCCAATGAACACGGATACAAAAATTCTCACCAAGATGTTAGTTAATAGAATCCAACAGTACACTAAAAGGATTACTCACCATAACCTAGTCGGATTTTTTCTGGGATGCAGAGGGGGTTCAAAACCGCAAATCAATCTACATGGCACACAACATTAATGAAGGAAAGAATAAGAACCATATGATCCTCTTGATAGATGACTTAAAAAGCAGTTGACACATACAAACGTTCTTTCCTGATATAAACCCTCAACAAAGTAGGGAGAGAAGGAACATACCTCAACATCATAAAGGTTGTATATGAAAGACCCCACAGCTAAAAATCATTCTCAGTGGGGGAAAATGAGAACTTTTTCACTATGTTCAGGAACACAACAAGGATGTCCAGTATCACTACTATTGTGCAACATAGTACTGAAAGTTCTAGCCTCGGCAACTAGACAACAAAAAGAAATAAAAGTCATCCAAATTTGCAAAGAAGTCACACTTTTACTCTTTGTAGATGACTTTATAGTCCATGCTGAAAACCCAAAAGGCGGGTGCCTGGGTGGTTCAGTGGCTTAAATCCACTGACATCGACTCAGGTCATGATCCCAAGGTCCTAAGATCAAGCCCTGCATCAGGCTCCCTGCTAAGCAGGGAGGCTGCTTCCTCCTCTCTCTCTCTCTCTCTCTCTCTGCCTGCCTCTCTGCCTACTTGTGATCTCTGCCTGTCAAATAAATAAATAAAATTAAAAAAAAAAACAACAACAAAAACAAAACAAAACAATAAAAAAAAAACAAACCAGAATCCACCAAGAGTCTGCTAGGACTGAAACAGGAATTCAGCAAAGTTGCAGAATATAAAATTAACACATAGAAACCTGTTGCATTTCTATATACTCACAATGAAGCAGTAGAAAAAGAAATCAAGGAATCAATCCCATTTATGATAGACCAAAACCCATAATAGACCTAGAAATAAGCCTAACCAAAGAGTTGAAATATCTGTGCTCTGAAAATATAGAACACTTGGGAAAGAAATTGAGGAAGACACCAAAAAATGGAAAACCATTCCCTGCACCTGGGTTGGAAGAAAAATATTGTTAAAATGTCCATACTATGCAAAATAATCTACACATTTAATGCCATCTCTATCAAAAAAACAGCAGCATTTTTCACAGATCTGGAACAAAAAATTCTAAAATGTGTATAGAACCAGAAAAACCCTGAATAGTCAAGTAATTTTGGAAAGGAAAATCAAATCTGGAGGCACAATAATTCTGGACTTTAAGCTATAATAAAAAGTTGTAGTCAATAAGACAATGGGGTCCTGGCACAAAAGCAGACACTTTGATCAATGGAACAGAATAGAAAACTCAGAAATGTACTGTCAACCCTTTGTTCAACTAATCTTGGAAAAAGCAAGAAAAAATATCAAATAGAAAGAAGTCTCTTCAACAATTGGTGCTTGGAAAACTGGACATCAACATGCAGAAGAATAAAACTAGACCACTTTTCACACCATACACAAAAATAAATTTAAAATAGATAAAAGATCTAAATGTGAGACAGGAATACATCAAAATCCTAGAGAAGAACACATGGAGCACCCTCTTTGACCTAGGCTGCAGCAACTTCTTGCTTCGGGGCTTCTTCAAGATAAAAAGCTTCTGTAGCAAAGGAAACAACAAAACTAAAAGGCAACCTACAGAATGGGAGGAGAAGCTAGTTGCAAATGACATATCAGATAAATGGCTGTCATTCAAAATCTACAAAGAACTTATCAAACTCTACAACAAAACAAAAACAACAACAACAACAACAAAAACAGTCAACAGGCATATCTTCAAAGAAGACATACAAGTGGCTAATAGATATGTGAAAAAGAAATGGTCAATATCCCTCATCATCAGAGAAATACAAATTAAAAGTACAGTGAGCTAACATGTCACACCCATCAGAATGGCTAAAATTAGCAATTCAGAAAACGAGAGATGCTGGCAAGGATGTGAAGAAAGAGGAACCTTTCTTCACTGTTGATAGGAATGTGAACAGGTGCAGGCAGTCTAGAAAACAGTGTGGAGTTTCCTCAAAAATTTAAAAATAGAGCTACCTTCTGACCCAGGAGTTACACTATTAGGCATTTATCCAAAGGACACAAAATTGGCAATTCAAAGAAGCACATGCACCCTAATATTTATATCAATAATGACCAGAATTGCCAAAGATGGAAAAAAACCACATGTCCAGTGAGAGATGAATGGATATAGAAGGTGTGATTGATATATATATGATATACATATCTATCATATATATATATATATATATATATGATAGAATATTATTACTCAGCCATCAAAAGAATGGAAACTTGTCATTTGCAATGATGTAGATGGAACTAGTGTATTATGCTAAGTAAAATAAGTCAGTCAGAGAAAGACAAATACCATATGATTTCAGTCATCTGTGGAAAATTAAGAAACAAAACAGATGAACATAAGGGAAGGGAAAGAAATATAAAATAGGATAAAAACAGAGAGGCATGCCATTAGAGACTCTTAACTATGGGAAGTAAACAGTGTTGCTGGAGGGGAGGGTGGTGGGGGATGGGGAGATTAGGTGATAGGCATTATGGATGGCACTTGATGTAATGAGCACTGGATGTTATATGCAACTGATGAATCACTAAATTCTACCCTGAATCTAATAATAAACTATATGTTAACTAATTTGAATTTAAATTAAAAAAAACTTGCTCAGTTTAATTTATCTCTAATCTTTTATGCACCGAAACCAAGCATCTGAATTCAAAGAGTACTAGTATTGCTATTTACTTTTGATAAATGGAACCAATTGCATTTTCCAAGTTCAAATTAATTATCTTAAAATAGACCAGGCTAATGTATGATCGACTCATCTACATCAATTGGACATTTGCTAGAGACAGAGAATCTTATTTCCCACCCAAGGCATCAGTAGGAATCTGGGTTTTGGAAAAACCTCTAGAGTGATTTATATTTACATTAAAGCTTGAGAAGCCCTGTTGAATGTTGGTTTAACATTGATAGTCACAGCCCTTCAAATTGTGAAACATTGAAACCTTATTGAATTATTTTAAATATGCTTGGTCTTTGTTTGTAATTAATGTTACTTTTGTTACTAGTATTAAGAGTTTGAGGGTTATTTTGTGATTACATTACATATTATTAAGAGTTTGAGGGTTATTTTGTGATTAAATCTTCTGGATATTTTTATTGCCTGATACTGTAGTGGGAATCCAGGGGCAAACAATCCAAGAACTGTGTATCCTCCTCCATAAGGAACCTGCGTGATCACTTAACTCTGTCCATGAACTTTTTAGTTAGGTGACCACTAAAACTGTTATCCAAACAGATACTTCTAAAAGTGAGAGTAGAGTTGTTCACTGGATAGAATGTTGGGACAAGAGAAAACTATAACTGTCTGGCATACCAGAGCCTGTGGACACTCTAATTATGGCCAATATGAGATAAGCAGGTATCTCCAGATAAATGTGGCCAGAGGTAGTGATATTCAGGAAGGGAAAATGAGAAGTACAATAGGACTTAAAAAGTTCATAAGGACAAGTTGTTGCTCCCTGGATTTATGCCTTCTATAATGGCTAATTTGGCAACAGTGGGGGTCTATGACTTTTATGAAACCCTTTTGCTAAGACATTACTATTTTGAAGTAATTATTACGACTCAGTGTACATTATGAAGGTGGATGAAGAGTTAAAATTAGCCAATACTTTAGTGTTATATATATCAATGGAAAGTGCTATGATATTCAAAATAGCTTTCCTGGGACATAAGAGTCTTTATTTTCCTATTTAATCATCAATAGCCCTTTCTCTGTCATTATAAGTGGATAGAAGGTTGAGCTAATAATAATTAGGTTATATATATATATAGGTTTATAAATAATAAATAGTTTAGGAAATCAGAATTGTTGACTGCTCATGAATATAGAGTAGCACCATTGGTTGGAGGTGCAATAAAGTACTGTCGACATCAGTAGTAACAGAGAGGAACATGTCTAACTTTATAATGTGTAGCATGCATCAATCTCATCTGTCCATGGAACATAAACTTCAGCTTTATTTAGGTTTACAGTATGCATAACAAAAAAATAAACAAAAATATATTTCTCAACCTCCTTTACAATTATTTACAATTATGTCAGAAACAAACAAGAAAACCCACATACTTGGGCAAAGGATATAGGGGACACTTACTCAGAGAAATTGCCATGGATTTTATAAAGGGAGTCACTCATCTAACACATGCCTTTCATCTTCCTTCCTACTCTCTTCCTGTCTAACTGGAATTTAGGCATAGTTCCAGCTGAAGAAATGTGAGCAGGACAGAGACACATGCCCGTCTATGTCCAAAGACAAGAGTGATAGCACCATGAGGATGGAAGATCTTGTGTCTCTCCATCACCTCTTGAATTAGAACCATCCAAGAAAACCTCTATTGGATTTGTAATAAATGACACATGTACTTGTGCAATGTTTCAGTCATGATATATTTTTTGGTAGCTTGCTACAGCAGCCAGCAAAGCTTCGGGAAATTCACTAAAAATGGGGCAACAGGAAGAAAAGCTTTGATCCCTCACTCTTTTTCTGCTTTGTGCAACTGACAGGCAAATGAAATTTCTTTATTAAGTCTACACACTCATAATAAAACCATCAAATAAAAATTCACTCTATGAGTGTTGGTATATCTATCTCTATATATGTCATATATATTATATGTATATCATATACATGTATATATGCATATGTGTGTATATGTGTGTATGTGTGTGTGTATGTGTATATATTCATTGATAATGGAAAACTGAAGTAACTATATCTCCATATATGAAATGATTTATCATTTCAAATTCATTACAAGTTCCAATTGCTTGAATGTATTTGTTTCAAAAAGAATTTAATGCACAGGTATCTGACATAAGTCTATACTGTACTTTTTACCCTTTTTCTTATTTATCTTCATGGATGAATATGAAGGATTGAAAATCAAGGCACTCTCTCCCACTCCAAATTTAAAGTATGTGAATTTTTCCATGTGTCTGACAATATTATTTTTAAAATAAATAGATAATTCTAAGTCAGAAACAGTAAAAGGAAGTGTGAAAGCCCTATCTCAGTGTACTATTACATTTCAACCTCCCTCTGCCTCAACCTGACTTATTTGAAAAACCTGATTTATTTGAACAACCAAGAAGTGCAATGTCTGGGTAGCTATTTTTTCTGTGTTTTAGATTTGGAGGCGATGACTTTGAAACAACCCAAAATGCTAATATTTCTTAACTTTCTCTCTATATATAACCTTTTCTTATATACAGAAGTGAGTTATTAGAGTGTTAAAAATCCTGCCAATGGATATCTCAATAAAATTAAAACTAACATAAAAGTAGACCGAGTGGTAAAAGGAACATTGACTTTCTCTTTATTGAACATTTAACAAGATGAAAGATAGTAAAATATAATTTTATGTTAGATAATAATAAAAATGTGTTCTATAATACTGTGTATTTATGTATATTTATGGCAAGCTTTCCAATCTTCTGCTTAATTTCTGAATATGAGAACCAATAATGCATTTTCTTCATTAGTTGTGTATTTCTTAGTGAAAGTGACATTTATTCATCATTGAAGTATTAGCAATTTCCTTTTGCCAAATTATTATTTGTAACCAAGCACACATACATACATAATACATTGTGATCACTAAATGAGAAGCTGAGATGAAATCAGGTTCTAGAAATGGTCATATGTGTTAATAAAAGCTGTGTTTAGATATACAGATAAAAGACAGGCTGATGAGATTATCCACAGCTCCAAATAAAGTAATCATTTACTATGATTTTATTTAACCTTTTTTAGATTTGGCTTTTATTAGATAATTCATTTTATATCTGGTTTTCTTTTAGATATTACTTGGAGCTGTTTCTTTTATGATTTAGGGGGAAAGCATATTTTTCCATAATTACTTGGTTGTTTAGTTTTTCTCCAGTTAAACTGCATATACATATACATATATATACACATACATATATATATGTAATAATGCATATATATACACATATGTATATATATGTGTGAACCACAATTCTGGTGTTTAATATGGAAAAATATTCTGTTAAATATCAGTTATCTCTTCCTAGAAATTATTGATCTTTCCCTTAACCTTGTCAAAACAATTCGGATTGAGGATGAGGAACCAGGCTTATAACAGAAAGATTTTGAAGGCACCATAAAGTCTGTGTTGCACATATTCTTAATTTAAAAGTGTATTTTAAGAATGATTGCTGTAGGTTTGTAGTAAATATGATTAGTGATATCATTATAAAAGAAAAAAAATACCTCATCTCTTTCATTTTATATGTGTGTAATTTGATTCTATTACTCACACTATTTGCTATTCATCTTATGTCATTCTCCATACTCACACTGTTTGCTATTCATCTTGTGTCATCTTGTGCTTTAGTTTTAAGCAATAAAAAATAATATTATCTCACATATTATTTTCCTGTTTGTCAATTTTGTTTTAATAATAGGCTATATTTCTCAGGATTGAGGGTCAATTTCAAGTCAAATACACACATAAACATTTATCTTTCTATAGCTAATTCAATGACGTTAGTATAAGATGAGGTTTAGGAAAAGCTCATTACCCTGTGACTTGTCAGCAGCTTCTAAAATTGCTGTCAAGCAGAAGGTTTGACAACACTCCGTATCAAGGCCTGGAATTTCTTTGAATAGTAATTGAGGAAGCCTAACTATATTACATCTAAATCAGATTGTTCTTTCCTTCTCTCCATTAACCAAAAATAAATTTTCAAGAAATATATATTTTTAAAGATTTTATTTATTTATTTGTCAGAGAGAGAGATCACAAGTAGGCAGAGAGGCAGGCAGAAAGAGGAGGAAGCAGGCTCACTACTGAGCAGAGAGCCCGATGTGGGGCTTGATCCCAGGACCCTGGGATCATGACTTCAGCCAAAGGCAGAGGCTTAATCCACTGAGCCACCCAGGCGCCCCAAGAAATATATATATATATATATATACATATATATATATATGTATATATATATATATATTAATTAATTTATTATTTGACAGACAGAGATCACAAGGAGGCAGAGGGAGGCAGGCAGAGAAAGGGAGGGGAAGCAGGGTCCCCGCCAAGTGGAAAGCCCGACTCCGGGCTCGATCCCAGGACTCTGGGATCGTGATCTGAGCCGAAGGCAGAGGCTTTAACCCACTGAGCCACCCAGGTGCCCCAAGAAATATCTTAAAATTGATGTGTCAAATGTGATTATTGATTTATATTTTATTAAAGCTGTGAATAAGGTGGAAGATCATTTCATTTGACTCTGAACCCAAATTTAGAGACTGCATAAATTAAATGCAGTTTCAGAGTTATAGGAGTCCCCCATTATCTGTGGGTATATGTTCCAAGACCCCTAGTGGATGTCTAAACTTCAGATAGAACCAAACTCTATATATATATTTTTTTTTTCCAATGCATACATGGCTATGATAAAATTTACAAATTAGGCCAAGTAAAAGATTAACAATAATCTCTAATAACAGAACAATTTTAACAATATACCATAATAAAAGTTATGTAAATGTGGTCTCTCTCTTTATCTCAAAATACCTTATTGTATTCTGTTCAACCTTCATCTTGTGATTATATGAGATGATAAAATGCCTGTATGTTGAGAGGAAAGGAGGGGAATGGCATACACATTGTGATGTTGTCTTAGGCTACTGTTGAGTTTCTGATGATATTCAGAAAAAGGATTATCTGCTTCCAGATCACACTTAACCATGGGTAACTAAAACTGTGGGAAGCAAAATCCTGGATAAGGGGGCTGCTGTATTAATTATATCCCTGTGCTAAAGAAATTCACTACCTAGAGTATAGTGTTTACATACATTTCTTTTGTATTTAACATTAGAGTTTCCAAACACACACACACACACACACACACACACACACACACACACACAGTTTTCCAAAATACGTGGGTCAGGTCTTTTTCCCCACCTCTCGAGCTTAAATTCTGTCTATATATGAATGCATGTATGTATGTATGTATGTATGTATGTATCATTTATCATTTAATCTATCTATCAACCTACCAATTTATCTATCTATCCACCCATCTCACCTATCATTTTTTTAATCATGCAGTTAGATTCACTTTCTATAGTCTTCATTGTACCCTGTTGAGACTGCATTTGCAGGCTCAAACACTGTGTGTGTGTATTAATGAAAGATATTAGTATATAGTTCATCTGTGTCTGCTTGATATTAGTATTATTCTGGTCTCATAGAAATATGTAGGAAGTGTTCCCTCTTTTGTTTATTTTCTGGAACATATTATGAAATATTGGTATTAATTTTTTCCTTAAATTTTATTCAAATTTAAACGTGAAACTTTCTGGCCCTGGAGTTTTCTTTTTTAGAAGGCTTTTAACCAAAAAAAAGATCAATTTATTTAGTAAGTGTAGAATTATTAAATTATGTATTTCATCTTGATTGGGTTTTGGTAGTTTGAGGTTTTCAAGAAATTGCCTATTTTATATAACTTGTCAAATTTATTAACATAAGATTTTTTTGTATAAATACCAGATGATCAATAATGTAATTTCTTCCACTTTTCATATTGATAATATTTTTTATTCTGTGTTTTTATTTTTATTTTTTCAGTCAGCATTAGTAGAGGCTTATCAATAATGCTGATATTTTCAAAGACCTGTCTTCTGTTTTGTTGTGGTTTTCCTAATTTTATTGATTTCTACTCTGTTTTTTTTTTTTAATTATTATTTCCTTATTCAACTAACTTGTTCTCCTTTCCCTAGTTTCTTATGGTGGAGTTTTACATTACTTGATTTTAGATCTTGCTTTTCCAATGCAAGTTTTTAATGACATAAATTTCCCTCTAAGCAATGCTGTGGCTATATCGACACATTTTGACATATTTTTTTTACCTTTATTCATTTGAAAATATTTTGAATTTCTCTTAGACTTTGTCTTTAACATATGGATTATGTTGATGTGAATTTTTTCCCAATTATCTGGAAATTTTCCAGATATCTTTTTAATTATACTCATGTCTTCTATCCCTTGTGTCTAGTAACCACCAATCTGTTTTCTATATCTACTAGCTTTTTGTTTGTTTGTTTGGTTGGTTGGTTGGTTTTGTTATCAGATTCTGCACATAAGTGAGATCCTACAATTTTTATATTTTCCTATCTTATTCCCTGTCTCTTAGCATAATGCTCTTAAGGTCCCTCCAGGTTGTTAGAAATGGCAAGACTTGATTTTTTTATGGCTAAATAACATGCAGTTTCTTTATTGATTCATACATATGGACACCTAGGTCATTTCCATATCTAGGCTATTGTAATAATACTGCAATAAGCATAAGGGTACATATAATTTTTGAGTTAGTTTTTCAAGTATCTTTGTTTTTTTTAATTTTTTTAAATTAACTTATTTATTTTCAGAAAAACAATATTCATTATTTTTCACCCCACCCCCAGTGCTCCATGCAATCCATGCCCTCTATAATACCCACCACCTGGTACCCTAACCCCCCAACCCCCCGCCACTTCAAACCCCTCAGATTGTTTTACAGAGTCCATAGTCTCTCATGTTTCACCTCCCCTTCCAATTTCCCTCAACTCCCTTCTCCTCTCTAACACCCCTTGTCCTCCATGCTATTTGCTATGCTCCACAATCAAGTATCTTTGTTTTTAATGTCCAAGATTACTCATTTAGGATCCAAGAACATACTTTGTATAATTGTTCTTCTTTTAAATTTGTCAAAAGTTATTTTGTGATATAAAATATGGTCTACCATGGTTATTGTTTCTTGCAGATTTAAGAAGAATATGTTCTGCTGTTATGTGAGATGTTTTATTAATGTCAATTTGACCAAACTGTATGATATTTTACCTACTTATTCTATCAGTTTTTGAGAGAAGTACTGATGTTTCCAAATACACTTTTATATTTTTCTGTTTTTATTTTTTAAATGTGTATATTTTATCCTAATGTATTTCGAAACTCTGATGTTAGGTAAATACACATTTAGGATTTTTTTAACTTCCTGTAGAATTGACTCTATATTATTATTTAATTTCCCTTTAAATTACTTTCTGGATGTTAATACTTGTGTGGAATGTATTCTTCCATCCCATTCCTTTAAATTTATCTATGTCTATATTTAAATGAGATACTTCCAGTCAGTATGAGGTTGGGTCTCAATTTTTTTTTTATTTGAGAGAGAGAGAGAATGTGAGAGAGAATGCAAGTGGTGGGGGTGAGGCAAAAAAAGAGGGAGAAGTAGACTCCTTATTGAGCAGGGAGCCCAATGCAGGGCCTGGTTCCAGGGCCCTGAGAATATGACCTGACCAGAAATCAAGAATGGGAGACTTAACTGAGCCACCGAGGCACCCCATGAAAAGATATATTTAGACTAAACATGGTCATACTGTTGGCTTTTTGGGGGGGGGGGCAGTTAAAAAGTTAAGATCTCAATGAATTCACTCTTCTTTGCAGTTATTCTTACAGCATAAATAATTTGTGAAAGTAGTTTTCCTTAAGGAGACTAATAGAGTCAAAGAAAGTATATATTTAAATAAAATTTGAAGTCTAAGAATTATAGATCTTATAAAGGAATCTAGTAAAGTGCAAAAAATCAGTAAAACATGCTTGTTATAAATATTCATATTTTCAATGTATTACAAATTATCCAGCATTAATTAATAAGAATAAAATTGAGAGTCAGAGAAATGTGTCAGAAGCTTTCAACTTCCTTTTTATTTGGTTCTATCTTGTTTGGTTTGGTTTGATTGCTTTTTTGTTTTGTTTGGTTTTCCTTCCTTTCCACAAACCATCTCTCACCCTAACTTGGTGCCAATATCTGATGTTACCTAAGATTTCTGAGGACACTGATTCCTAACATGTGGTTCACAGATACTTAGAGTTCCCTCTTTTAGGGAAGACATTTTAGGGGGTTCACCAAGTCAAAACTATTTTCATAATTATACCAAGACTTGTTTTTCCTTTTCTACTATGTTGACATTTTCAGTAACAGTACAAAAACAATGAAAAGTAAAAGTTCTGGCATCTTAATATGAATCACTTCAGGCACAATACTGTTCTGATAATTATTGTATTTTTTTTACCTCCTCACACAGGAAAAAAAGAGCACAGCAACATCATTGAATTACTGACTTTTAATACATCTTTTTTTAATAACTTCTGTGAAGCAATAACTATTTATAAAGCACTATTTCCAGGGGCGCCTGGGTGGCTCAGTGAGTTAAAGCCTCTGCCTTCAGCTCAGGTCATGATCTCAGGGTCCTGGGATCGGGCCCCGCATCGGACTCTCTGCTCAGCAGGGAGCCTGCTTTCTCCTCTCTCTGCCTGCCTCTCTGCCTGCTTATGATCTCTTTCTGTCAAATAAATAAATAAAATCTTAAAAAAAAGCACTATTTCCATTTGCCTTTTATTTTTAGTTATTAAAGCCTTAATTCCAATGTATTCTGTACAACTGGCACATATTAGGAGTTTAATAAATATTCCTACAGTTAATGTTATCAATAAAATTAAGGTGCTATGTGTATACAAGCTACAGAATAATTCTAAAATTATGCTGTCAGAAAGCTGCTTTCTTTTTTTTGAATACATGTTCCTGCCCTCACTTCTGAATTCCATTACTAATAGTTGTTTTCTGGCAGAAAACACCCGGTGAGTGTGACCTTGGCATTTGGTGTTTTGGGGACCCATAGAGAGAGAGCTCTAATTCTGGCAGTTGAACTGGAGAGCAGAGAGAATTCCTCTTGGAATTCTGTGTTCTAAAGAACACAGCCTGGCTCATTGCAGGCTTGATGGAACAGAGGCTACCACTTCTGAAGACCGAAATCTCTATCTGCCAGCCAGCATAAACTATGTTTGAGTATCCACAAAGAAAACAGCTTTAAAACTGAGATGGATGACCTAGAAGCCACATAAAGGAAATTAATCAAAATGGTAAAAAAAAAAAAAAAAAAAAAAAAGTTGTTGTTAGTAGAATAAGCTTCGGAGGAGGAGACAGATAACAAATTGAGTAACAGAAGGAGGAAAGAGAAGGAAAACAAGAAGGAGAAAGATTAAGGAAAAAAAAAAATAAAGGAGGAAGAAAGGCTACAAAAATACAGATTTGAAGGGGCAGACGCACCCCAATGTTTATAACAGTATTATGAACAATAGTCAAATTATGAAAAAAGCTCAAATGTCCATTTACTGATGAATGGATAAAGAGGTGGTGGTGGTGGTGGGGTATGTGTGTGTGTGTGTGTGAGTATGTGTAATGGAGTGTTACTCAACTATAAGAAAGAATGAATCTTGTCATTTGTTAGACATGGGTGGAGCTAGAGAGTATTATGCTAAACGAAATAAGTCAGAGAAAGACAAATGACATATAATTTCACTTCTATGTGGAGTTTAGAAGCAAAACAAATGAACATTGGGGGGAAAGAGAGAGATAAAACAGACTCTTAACTATAGAGAAGAAACAGGGTCGCTACAGAGGAGGTAGATGGGGGTTGTGTTAAATGGGTGATAGGGATTAAAGAGGGTACTTGTGATGAGCACTGGGTGTTGTAGGTAAGTGATGAATTGCTAAATTCTCTTGACCAATATTACACTATATGTTAACTAACTGGAATATAAATAAAACCTTGAAAAAAAAAGTGACATACACTTAACTGGGAATAAAAAGAAGGAAAATACATAAATAGCATACTTAAGTGTAAAAAAAGAGAGAGAGTAGGAAGAGTAGGAGGAGGAGAAAATGGGGAAAGAGTTGAGCACTCCAAATTCTACATTAGAACAAATATTTTTGGAATAGAAATATTACCTTTAAAATGTAAGGTATCTATAGATGTTACTATTATGACCTACATTAGAGTGCTGAAAGATAAAATGGAATGAACACTACAAAATACAAAGAAATGGTAATAACAAAGGAAAGAAAAGATGGGAAAATTAAAAAAAACACTGCAGAAACTTAAAATGCAAGTGAGAAACATTCAGAAGTATGGAAAAGCTGCTGGAAAACAAGGGACTTCACAAAAATAGTACAAAAAATTGTATTGAACTTAAAGAGATTTTGAGTCAGAAGATTAAAAAGGCTAATTTAGTTTCATTTCAGCAGGGTAGAGCAGAAATACTGGTAAAAATGTTGAACTCTAAGATAGAAGGGAAAATCTGGAAAAGCTCCCAGACAAGTAAAGCACAAGTTAACACCAAAAACAAAGAAACAAAAAATTAGTTTGCTGTGATACCTCTTATGCAACAACACACATCAGAAGACAGTGGAATAAAATAGGGGGGGGGAAGCCTGCCACCAGTGAATTTTCTACTTAGATGAGGTATTATTTATGAATGAAGATCAAAAACTGGTGTTTACTGATTTGCAATGTTTTAGAACCTATACCTACAGTGTGTTCCATTATGAGGGATAATATGCGCATGATGGATTCTGCAGTGGAATATGTTTTATTCATTCATTCATTCATTCTAATTTTTTTAGAATATGAATTTTAAATAATGCACTTACAAATATTTCAATATCAACCTTCTATTTAAACCTTCTCTTTTGGGGTGCCTGCGTGGCTCAGTCATTAAGTATCTGCCTTCGGCTCAGGTCATGACTCCAGGGTTCTGGAATCAAGCACTGCACCAGGCTCTCTGCTCAGCGGGAAGCCTGCTTCTCCCTCTTCCACTCCCCCTGCTTGTGTTCCCTCTCTCTGTCAAATAAATAAGTAATATTTTAAAAAATTAAAAAAAAATAAACCTCTTTTCTAGATCTGAGAAGCTAGATCAGAGGAGAAGAAATGCTGGGAGGCAGAGTCCCAAGTCCTTGAAGGGGAATGATAGAGACATGAGCTGGAGGCAAGGACTATGACAAATAAATTTAATTTAATTTAATTTAAAAAATAAATTAATTACATAAATTAAAACCCTGGGTTTGGGGACAGGGGGCACTACAACCTGACCTTCTGGCTTCCAAGACCTTGGGGCTGACAGAACAATAGCCATAAATGCAGAGCATATGCTCTCCTCTTCCACTTCTGCCCCAGGGCAAGTCCTAGACTTACTGTAATGTATTTGCATTACAACAACCAAGCCCCTCCCCAACCATGGAGAAAGGCTGCCATGATGGTTCCTGTACAAACCTTGTAGGGTCAAAAACTCCCCTTACCAACTTGAGGAAGTAGGGGTTCTCCATTTAACTGGAAGGGAACCAAAGTTGTAATCCACTCAACTGAATTTCATAGTTGCTGGTATTTTAAGAATTTATCTTTGTTAAAGAGATAACTGATGTTTGGAAATGTATAGAGAGCTTACTACATAAATTTGAGTTAACATTTTTTTTTTTAGAAGGTAGAGAATTCTGAATGATCAACTGCAAGTGATATGACTTATTTAAGTGTTTAGGTGTGGATGCAAGGAGGTTGAAACACAAACAGAAGAGAATTCAAAACATTTCCAGTGAAAGTGCAAGTGAGTAATGGAAAGGAAGTTAAGTTCTTTAAAAATTTTAAGGAGCATACAATGCTGATATATAACATATCAGATATAAGCTACACCCTGCCAAGGGATACATTCAGAATTTGTCTTGCAAATGTCATGAAATGATTCACTCTATCATTTCTTTTTCTTTTATTTAATGATTTCACACAGTCTGGGAGACAAACAGTCTAACAAGACTTTTTGCTCATTTACTGCTTTGTATGATACATGAAGATGTATTTCATAACAGCCATTTAGATTCATTTAAATTCTCTTATTCATATTTGAATAAACACCTATTAGTTATTTCTTTAATAATAATAATAATTTGTTACTTCTGCATTTACTATTTATATATCTTTATCAACATATACCTATCTATAATATTCATCTATTATATTTGTAATAACCAATATAGTCCATTAAAGATTATACTTGTAATCAGAGTATTAACTAAACACGGTGGTTGTTTCATTTTGTATTTTAATGGAAGTAGTAAAATATCAGTTTCTGAATTATATGAAGTGATTATTGACAGATGTTTATATTATAAATTTTTGCTCAATAATTATTTTCACATGTATTTTGTACTATAAAATGAATAGGTATTCATAATAAAATCACCAAAATAGTTTTTTTTTTTGTATTTCTAGGAAAATATTAAAGCACTGGCTATTCTAAGGACATTTTATATTCATGTAAGTTTGGAAATATGACAAGTTCAACTTAGCATCCAAATGTATAGGTTCTAAGGATAAAAATAATAAATTTCTCATGCCAACAAACTTCTTAGACTTGATTTTAAACTCATGCTAAGAGAGCTGAGCAGTATGTAACAATTTTAGTTCCTTAATAATGTATAAGATATGCTTGACTTAGTATTAAAAAGCTCTTGGAAGGCACGTTTTAAAAGATAAACCTTAATTTCTAAACAAACTTTAATTTTACCAAAAGAGTCCTTTTAGGCCTCACAATCCCATAACAACAAACACAGTCACATAACCTGTTTCTGCTTCACTTTTTTGCCATATATATTTAATTTAGGAAACACTTATGTGTTTATAAAATACAAATATTATATTTTGTTTAGGTAAAACAATACTGTCAACAACTCAATGAGGAGGTTGACTATAACACTCAGGGGATTACCAAGGTCACTATTGTCTAAAACCCAAACTGAAAATAACCATACAAGCAGTTTATAAATCAATCAATCTATCTGTCTTTATGTCATCTATTTGCATTTTACTGTGGGGGGTTTCTCAACTTTTCTTTGTTTAAGTAAGACTGATTTCTTAATGTATTTTACTCTCCCAATAACTGGCTTGTGTGTGTATATGTATATATATATATATATATATCCTATACAGATTTTTGAGGTGGAAGACAACCTTTTTTCTCGCAATGGCATTGAGAATTTAAAATGAGATGTTAAAATAAGAATTTAATGTTCTGTCCACATCCCCAGATGAATATGGCTGGTAATAGATGTGCATTAGGATCAGTTAGTTTACCACCTGTCTTTCTCTCTTGGTTTGACTCTATCAAAATGAGTGTAGATAACATCCCCAAATCCTGGCACTCTTGCCTATGTATTTGGGGCTAACAGGTAATTCATGAACACCTTACTGTCTCATTAATAAATTTTGCTAAGTCCTACAAAAAAAATGTAGGGTTCATTTAAATATAAGAAGTCAGAATTGGAGTTATATTTTGCCTAATAATCCGGGGCATTTTAAACATAGACTAGTGATTTGTTAATCTTAATTCTTAAAATTTCCACAATTAAACATTCAATTAACCTATTCAAATTTCAAAACTCTAAATGTGAGTATTCTGAAAGTGATTTTTATATTTAATTCGTGAAGCTAAATACATGCATACATGTGTATTTTAATTAGAATAAAGTGTTCTGATATATATGTGTACGTATGACTGTGGGTGTTTGTGAATATACTTTAAAATCACTATCACAATTAAGCCAGTGTGATATGAAAAGAGAGAGAACAGTTCAGATTAATCTGGGCAAAACAGAACTCTTAGAATATATATTGATTTTCCACCTTCCAAAATACTTCCATAAATCATGATCATTGCATGCCATTCCTATGTGCCCTTGATGCTGCAAACTATAATCTAATCTTTACCTCAAGCTTCTAGAAAAGGACATTTTTCTTAGCATTTCTTCCTACTTATGCATTTTACTTACTTTCTCTGTCTGCTTTTTTCTTTTATTTACCTACAATATTGCTAGCTATACACATGATGCTGGCATCTCAAGGTCAACAAAATGAACTAATGAATAATAATACTTTTGTTCTCAGTGGGATTCTTGCCCATGAGTTTGGTAAACTAAGAAAAAATAAACTTTCAAGCACAGCAGTGTTTAAAAGCTTCTAAATGTGATTTCTGAAATGTTTAAAGCCCCAAATCCTTATGACTTCACCCTAAATTTAGGACTTCAACTTTATACAGACCATCTTCACCTAGTATTTTCTATGTTCTGTATCCCCAAGAATATCCTATATGATCTGACATTTGCATTCAGGATAAAACAAATTGATAAATGTTTTGTAATTTTCATTTTGTATGAAATCAAAAGTAGTATTATCCTGGCAATATTCAAGGAATGATTAGTCCTGTCTCACTTATATTTATTACTCTTTTCTATTTTGATAATTTTTCCCATATTCTGATTATTCATTACACCACTTGCACAATTGATTGGCTATAAATGAATGCTGTGAGCTCTACTCAACTGAAAAAGCTCTTCTTTGTAGGATTCACATTGGAAAACAATAAAAGTGTGACAGGTAAATATATTGGATATGAGTGTGCAAGAAAATGGATTAGAACAGGACAAGTGAAATGAAGAAAAAGAAAAAAATACAAAAGACTTTATTAGAAATGATAAATGTACAAAAATAGCATGATAGCAAGAAATTGAGTGAATCAATTGCACATTTGTACAGTGTTTCTTAATAACTTCTCCTCTTAAAACACATTCTAAAGAATCTACAAAAGCAAAGAGTCTTTAATAGAATGCACCTTCACTGAAGGGTAGTAACTTGACACACTTCTTTCAGGAGAGTTTGAATTTTATAATGGAAATATCATGACATTAACCAAAGGTGTTCACTAACTGATCTGAATTAAATAGATACAAACCAAAGGCAAGATACCCTTAGGAATTTGAACATAGAATAATAATGGCCTAATTTATTCAGAGTATAAAGTGCAGCTTAAGATCAGTAAAGCAATTATAATTTCTATCTTCAGAAATGTTTTATTTTAATCACTAGACTCAGGTTATTTTTCTCCGATAATAATTGATTGCCTTTCATACACAATATCCACCTGTCTATCATCTATCTATCATCTATTTTCAGTAGCAAAGATGAAAGGCATTCTCATTTGAGGTTTAAAAAAAAGTAAATCTAGATTGCTACTTACTACAAAGATTCTAAATCTATAAACTAACCTGCTTAAGCTCATTTTAAAATGAACATATGAAAATATATAAAATATTTAAAAGATAATAATAAACAGGGGAAGTTTAAGATTTAGAATGAAATGCAAAATAGCAAAAAGGAAGAATCTAGTTATCTCTGATTGCTTTGAAACCTTGAGATAATTTTTAATAATTCTAAAAATTCCTAAAGAATTTTGTGTTTGCTAAAATTTGTAAAAATAATTGTCATCATTTTATTCCTACTTTTAGTTACTATTTCCTAAAATTTATAAAAACAATTCATGTACATCATACAATTTCTAAGAATAGTAATATGATTCTAAAGTTTGCCTTTTAAATAATATACAATGCATTGCTATTTGTGATTTTCAGAAATGTTTTATTTATTCTTTTTCTCTTCTCTAGTGAAGTAGGAAATGATTTAAAGTCAACAAATATTCTTAAACGCTTACAATCAGAACCATATTATACAGATTAACTCAAATTTTTTAAAAATGTTCAATAACAATTGAATGAATTTTCAATAAAGTGAATTTTGAAGGTTATGAACTTTAATAAAACGATTTTATTTTCTTTACTGATTTGAGTAAACTACTCATTATAAATACAATTTAAATTTAGAAATAGGAATAATTTTGATGATGGTGTTCATGATAGTATTGACTTATTAGTCCACTTTGAAGAAACATTTTTATGTTTAACTTACTGTGTTACATCATCATTTTAACTCTAGTTGGTCAAAGATAAAGCTGGACATTAACTAAAGTAATGGAAACATTTTATTCTACAACTACTGGCAGTAGGGAAAAGTGTTGTGGCTGACCCAGATTTGTGCAGAGATGTCTGGGTGCTTTATGAGATAATGAGGGATTAGAGAAGAGACAAGTGGAGGCTTAGTCTTGTCAGGGAAATGAAAAATTATGAAGGCTTGGTTAGTGTAAAAGCCATTCAGATAGCTGGGTCTGCTACCTGGCAATATTGAAGGTAGAATTTTATTCTGCAACAAAGTTTGGGAGACAGAGTCCTTACCCTTTCTGAAAGAAATTTCAAAGGCATGGCTTCCAGGTCCTTGAGAAAGATACTACTGGTTTATAGGAGATACATACATATATTTATCAAAAGAACAGAGGAAGCTTTTTAAAAAATAAATGCTCTAGGACAGGGAGTTCTTAGCTGGAACAAGTAGCAAATTCTTTTGGCAGCCTTGAGCTTTCTCAAGCCAAGTTTTTTTTTTTTTTTTTTTTTTTTTTTTTTTTTTAATTTTTTATTTTTTATAAACATATATTTTTATCCCCAGGGGTACAGGTCTGTGAATCACCAGGTTTACACACTTCACAGCACTCACCAAATCACATACCCTCCCCAATGTCCATAATCCCACCCCCTTCTCCCAAACCCCCTCCCCCCGGCAACCCTCAGTTTGTTGTGAGATTAAGAGTCACTTATGGTTTGTCTCCCTCCCAATCCCATCTTGTTTCATTTATTCTTCTACCCACTTAAGCCTCCATGTTGCATCACCACTTCCTCATATCAGGGAGATCATATGATAGTTGTCTTTCTCTGCTTGACTCAAGCCAAGTTTTAAAGGACGGTGGGATGCTCCTAATGACTCCATCTGAAATAGTTGGAAGGCATGCTAGGGTTTGTTCAAATATCTTAGCACAGGGGTTTGAATAGAGTCCTGCATGCCCAGCGTGCTTTGCAGTTCTCAGATTAGAGCAGAAACCCGGAGACTACAGAGAATAGGGATTGATGTAATGCTAACACATGCTACTACTTACAAAGAGATAATAAGAGGCAGACCAAGAAAAATTAAATAGAAATGGATCAAACTGTTCAGGAGCAACAACAAAGATGTGAACAAGAGGATGAGTAATTATTGGCATAATTAGCGATAATATTTACGTGTTGTTAGCAACTGAATATTTATAAACCCCATTTGTATGTTGAAACCAATTCTGCATGTGACATTACTGAATATAGGGGCTTTGAGAGATGATTAAGTCCTAAGTATGAAGCCCTCATGAATAGGTTTAATGTCCTTACAGAAGACTGCCTGGAGAGCTCCCTAGTCCCTTCTGCCATGTAAAGACACAGGAAGAAGATGGTCATCTATATATCAGAAAGTAAGCTCTCACCAGACACCAGCTCTGCTTTGATCTTTAACTTTGTTGCCTTGATCTTTAACTTCTCAGTTCCAGAGAAATAAATTTCTGTTGTATTAAAAAACTACTCACTCAGGCTTTGGTGTTTTGTTAGAGTAGCTCAAAAGTACTAAATGGACATTTATCATTCAAATTAGAATATCTTAGAATTAATTTTATAATAAGTTATGGCAATTATTTATAAATTCAACAAATTTTACTTTTTAAAAGATATTCTTTTTTTTTCTTTTTTTAACTCTACTGCCAATGTGGGGCTCAAACGCATGGCTTCAAGATCAAAAATCATATGCTCTACTGACTGAGACAAGCAGACACTCCAACAAATTTCACTTCTGATTAATAACATGTATTTTAAAATGGGAAAAAAATATATAAAAGTAATTCTAATTAGCAGTTTGTAGGCCACCAGTTTCTATCAGCCAGAGTGAACAGATTAATTACAGTATCCTATTTTATACTAGAAATATTTAGTTGTGTTACATGACTCCAACATCCTTCCTCATAATGTTCACTTTTCTGACTATAGATTTTTGCTTGAATTTATTGAAATGGAATTTATAATTTTGATGAGTTTTAAGAAATACATATTCCTATTAAATAACATTAAGATACAGATCATTTCTATCACCCCAAAAAGTTTCTCTCTCACTTTTTGCTGTTAATTTTCAGGCAAAGGTAATCAGTGATGTCGTATCTGTCACTAAAAATTAGTTTTTCCTTTTTTTGAATTTTCATAGAAATAGAATATTTCAGTATGAACACTTTCATGTCCATCTTATTTTAAGCATCACAGTATTTTAGAGATAAATATGTTTGTGTGTAGTAGTAATTCATTACTTTTTTTAAAAGATATTATTTATTCACTTCTTTGTCATAAGAGAGAGAAAGCACAAGCAGGCAGAGGCAGAGAGAGAAGCAGGTTTCCTGCAGAGAAAGGACCCTGCCGTGGGACTCAATTCTAGGACCCTGGGATCATGACCCGAGCTGAAGGCAGGGGCCTAACTTACTGTACCAGCCAAGTGTCCCTAATTCATTACTTTTAATTACAGGATGTTATGTCAATTATGGATGTATCACAGATTTTTCTTCCATTTACCACTGAATGAGATTTTGAATTATTTTCAGTTGGGGATGACTATGACTACAATTGCAATAAATATTCAAGTGTAAATTTTGAAGTAAATATTTTTATAATTTATTTTAGAGAGAGAGAGAGAGCAGATAGAGGGGTGGAGGGAGAGGGAGAATTTTTATAATTGTCTTTTCTTTACATATGCTCTCATTTTTTTTTTCCTCTGCTTCTATGATTTTTCTCTTTACCATTAATTCCAGCACTATGATTTAAATGGGCTTTCATGTGGGGGTGCCTGGTGGTTCAGTTGTTGTTTAAATGTCTGACTTTTGATTTCTGCCCAGGTCATGATCTTGGGGTCATGAGATTGAGCCTGGCATCCAGCTCCACGCAGGCTGGGGACAGAGACTGGTTAATATTCTCGAAACTCTTTAAATGGGCCTTAGTGTGATTATCTTTGTTCTCATCCTATTATTATTGGTCTTTGTTTCCTTCATGATCCATAATTATACATCTGCTAGATGGCTCACTATTTCACCACTGGTCATGTAATTGCTATTGTTTTCTTTTTATATTAGTACTTTTTGTGTGTGTACTTTACTTTGGTGGTTCCTATCACTTTGTCATTTAGTAGATTGATTATTTCTTCTGTGGTAACTATTAATTCCATTCAGAATTGTTTTAATTTCAATATTGTAGTTTTTATCTTTAGAAGTTCCACATGGTTCTTAATTTTGATCAGATGTAGGACATCACATATTTAATATTGTTGAATGTTCCTTTACTATGCTCCTGTAAAGTATTTTGAAACTTGAACTTTAACAATGCAAAGTTTGTTTTTAAGCTTTGTTAGGACAGGTCTAGATTAGTCTTTAATTGAAATACACTTGAGTCCAACTACTAAATTGTGACCCTACCCAGTTCTATACTGAATACTCCAGGTGTTCCAAGAAGATCATCATTCTAAATGGCTAGAACTAAAATTAATGTCCAATTCTATATGAGTTCATTTCATTTTTCAGCTTCCAACATCCTTTGTTATTCTTTGTTCTATACATGTATGTTTTATCATTCAGCAAATATATCAAGAGAACGTCTTTGCAGATTTTTGAGGCTGTTTCTTTGTATACAATTGACTCTTAAATGACTTGGATTTGAACTGTGTGGGTCCATTCAGGTTGTTTCCAATAAATACAATACAGGACTATAAATGTATTTTTTCTTGTGTTTTTTCATAATAACAATTTCTCCTCTCTAGCTTACTTTATTGTAAGAATACAGAATATAATATATATTTTAATTGTTTGTGTTATTAGTAAATCTTTATCAATTCACAGTACACCACTAGGAGTTAAGTTTTTGGAGAGTCAAAAATTTTATGTGGACTATGCAACTATGCAGAAATTGGCTTCCCTAACCTCCATGTTGTTCAAGGGTCAACCATTGATTCCTGTCTTTGCTACTTTACCTGTAAATTCCAGCTATTTCTTCCTCCTTATTGATCAACTTCTATCTCTCTAACTCAACAAGTTCTAATGCTTTGATTGGGTTTTCCCTTCCTGAACCTTAGAACAAAAAGTACCCCTAGGCAAGAGCTAAGAGAATCTTCTGACTCTCTTGTTACTCCCCCTTTGCTGAGAGATTATAGTTCTGTGCTTTTGTTATCAATGTCTGAAAACCACTGCTTTTCATTCAGCTTATAGTTACGGCTAGAAGATAAGTTTGATCCCAAGGACTCATTCATCTTAGCTGGAATTCGGTATTGTATGTGTGTGTCAACTTTAGATTTGAGGTAGAGGAAATTGATTATTTATACATTTAGAAATATTTTGTAATTATGGAATTGCCACACTTATTTAACTTTTTAATATTTTAACTTTTATTATATACTTAAATACACAATATATTATCTAAAACACACACTTTTTAAAAAAAATATTCAACGTAAAGTCTCTTAGTTTTGTTTTGTTTTTTTTTGAACTATGTAATTTTTTTGAACTAAGAATGTAATGGATCATGAGATAGAATGGGATCTGTAATGTGTGGCAACATATTCTTTTTAAACAGAATATATATGTAGTCTACATTTTAGTAAAAGTCTGAAAACTAAAGAGGCTGTTACAGTATTTGAAACATGTTAAGCAACAGATCACCAGCCCCTTTTCCTCAGGACTAAAAGCTTTGTCTCACAGAGCACCTATCAGTTTGAGAAGCGCATTACTGATGGTTCAGTAGTCTCATTTGTTCTGCTTACCTAGGTGGAGATGTGTTTATGATACTTTTCTGGACACAGTTTTTGAAAAGACTCCATTTTATCATATTATGAAACACCTGTTTTTGTATTTGTTATCATATATCCTCCATACATCTCTAGCAAAGGGAAGTTTAGCAGAAGCAAACATAGATTAATAGCTGGTAGGTGTAATAAACTTCATAACCTAAAATCTTGCTGTTTTTAACCCCATCCTGTCATTGTAATTCACTATAATATTTCTAAGACTCTGCTTTTTGTTGCTCTTTTTTTTTTCTTTCTTTCTGCAGCTGCATAAGCAGGTGCAGATTTGAAGCAGTATAAGGAATGAAAGAGAGTTTATCATGCAAATAATAGTATCATTTAACCCACCCCAACCCTGTAATTGACCTGATTGATCATAATGTTAAGATTCTCTCTTTGAATTCACTAAAACCACTGGTTAAATATAAAACAAGGGGTATTTTATTGACACAGTAGAACCTAATAGCGGTCTATCTTTTAAAAATACATATTATTTTCCTAACAGACCAACTGAGGTTTGTGTTCTATGAGTGTATCTTTACCCTTGCTTTGAAATGAGAAATACCATATCATTTTGTTTTCTGCTGTACATTTGCCACAGTCCTTAAAGGTTTCACGCAAAGCAAAGTAAATCATCCAGACACATAATATTCATAAACACAGCAGTTTAAGTAAAATGAGGACTATTCCTTTTAATTCAAATTCCTGGTAGATTTTTTTTTTTTTTTCCCTCAAGCCAGGTGCACAAAGAGCATGACGATGTAACAACATCCATATGCCAATTTGAATAAATTGGACTGATTGGCTCCTGGAAACTCTTTGGAAGGCACAAGCATATCCAGGAGAATTAGACCTTAATGTCCAGCTGTCTTTTATACCTAATAAGATAAATATATCAAAAATAGTCTTTTATTTGGCTGTGTCTCTTACAGAAAGACATGGAAACCAATACAAAGGAAGTGACTCTGCCTAACATGAAACAAAAGGGAAGGACGCTTTGTAACAACTTTCTGTGAAAGGTTACAGAGCCACATAATATAATCTTGAGTAACTGACAAACTTCCCTAGGTGATAACACAGTGAAAAAGTTCTGAGGAGCATGCCATATATTTTGTAAAGATAGAATTTAAAGGGACAACTGTTAATATAATCATATAGTCTTTGTAGATGGCATTCTGAGCTTTTTAAAACTATCTCATGTCAAAACAAATAGAAAAGAGCTTACCACTGATTTAGGTAATTCCAAATAAAGCCACCTCCAATGTTTCTTTTTAAAGCCCATAGCATACAAATACCCAAACACATATGTTTTGCATCTAACTTATTTTTGCTATTCTGTGAGCCTAGTGCATCAATTTGCCCATATTTAAAGCACAGAGTTATAAAACAAAATTCAAATGTTGTGACGATTTCATTGAGGCCATTACTCTCTAGTCATCAAGGCTGAACATTTGAAATATTCTTAAAATCAATTTAACTCTGTACAATGACTTTGTATCCTGCCACGTTACTGAATTGCTGTATGAGTTCTAATAGTTTTGGGGTGGAGTCTTTTGGGTTTTACATATAAAGAATCATGTCATCTGCGAAGAGAGAGAGTTTGACTTCTTCATTGCCAATTTGGATACCTTTTATTTCTCTTTGTTGTCTGATTGCTGTTGCTAGGACTTCTAATACTATGTTGAGCAAGAGTGGTGAGAGTGGGCATCCTTGTTGTGTTCCTGATCTCAACGGGAAGGCTGCAAGCTTTTTCGCATTGAAGATGATATTTGCCATGGGTCTTTCATAGATAGATTTGATGAAGTTCAGGAATGTTCCCTCTGTCCCTATACTTTGAAGCGTTTTAATCAGGAATGGATGCTGGATTTTGTCAAATGCTTTTTCTGCATCAATTGAGAGGACCATGTGGTTCTTCTCTCTTCTCATAATAATTTGTTGTATCACATTGATTGATTTGCGAATGTTGAAACATCCTTTCAGGCCAGGAATGAATCCCACCTGGTCATGGTGGATAATCTTTTTAATGTGCTGTTGGATCCTATTTGCTAGGATCTAGTTGGGAATCTTAGCATCCATATTCATCAGGGATATTGGTCTGAAATTCTCCTTTTTGGTAGGGTCTTTGTTCGGTTTAGGGATCAGGGTAATGCTGGCTTCATAGAAAGAGCCTGGAAGTTTTCCTTCTGCTTCAATTTTTTGAAACAGCTTCAGAAGAATAGGTATTATTTCTTCTTTGAAAGTTTGGTAGAATTCCCCAGGGAATCCGTCAGGTCATGGGCTCTTGTTTTTTGGGAGGTTTTTGATCACTGCTTCAATCTCGTTACTAGATATCAGTCTATTCAGGTTGTCAATTTCTTCCTGATTCAATTTTGGGAGTTTATAGTTTTCCAGGAATGCATCCATTTCACCTAGGTTGCTTAGCTTATTGGCATATAACTGTTAATAATAACTTCTGCTATACAAGTCAATGTACAGTAATCAGTGGCTTTCTTATACACTAACAATGAAAATACAGAAAGGGAAATTAGAGAATCAATTCCACTTACTATAGCACCGAGAACCATAAGATACCTGGGAATAAAACTAACCAAAGGGGTAAAGGATATGTACTCGAGGAACTACAGAACATTCATGAAAGAAATTGAAGAATACACAAAAAGGTGGAAGACCATTCCATGCTCTTTGATCGAAAGAATAAACATTGTTAAAATGTCTATACTGCCTAGAGCAATCTATACTTTTAATGCCATTCCAATCAAAATTCTATTTTTGTATTTTTCAAACAGTATTTTTCAAATAGCTGGAGCAAATAATCCTAAAATTTGTATGGAATCAGAAGAGACCCCGAATTGCTAAGGAAATGTTGAAAAACAAAAATAAAACTGGGGGCATCACATTGCCTGATTTCAAGCTTTACTACAAAGCTGTGATCACCCACCAAGATAGAATGGTATTGGCATAAAAACAGACACATAGACCAGTGGAACAGAGTAGAGAGCCCAGATATGGACCTTCAACTCTATGGTCAAATAATCTTTGACAAAACGAAAAAAATATATACAGTGGAAAAAAGACAGTCTCTTCAATAAATGGTGCTGGGAAAACTGGGCAGCTATATGTAGAAGAATAAAACTCTACCATTCTCTTACACCATACACAAAGATATACTCAAAATAGATAAAAGACCTCAACATGAGACAGGAATCCATCAGAATCCTAGAGGAGAATGTAGGCAGTAATCTCTTCGATATCAGCAACAGCAACTTCTTTCAAGATATGTCTCCAAAGGCAAAGGAAACAAAAGCAAAAATAAAATTTTCAGACTTCATCAAAATCAAAAGCTTCTGCACAGCAAAGGAAACAGTCAACAAAACAAAGAGGCAACCCATGGAATGGAAGAAGATATTTGCAAATGACAGTACAGACAAAATGTTGATATCCAGGACCTATAAAGAACTCCTAAAACTCAACACACACAAAACAGATAATCACATCAGATATGAACAGACACTTCTCCAATGAAGACATACAAATGGCTATCAGACACATGAAAAAAATGTTCACCATCACTAGCCATCAGGGAAATTCAAATTCAAATTAAAACCACAATGAGATACCACCTTTACATCAGTTAGAATGGCCAAAATTAGCAAGACAGGAAACAACATGTGTTGGAGAAGATGTGGAGAAAGGGGAACCCTTTTACACTGTTGGTGTGAATGCAAGTTGGTACAGCCTTTTTGGTGAACAGTGTGGAGATTCCTCAAGAAATTAAAAATAGAACTTCCCTATGACCCTGCAATTGCACTCCTGGGTATTTACCCCAAAGATACAGATGTAGTGAAAAGAAGGGCCATTTGTATCCCAATGTTTATAGCAGCAATGGCCACGGTCGCCAAACTGTGGAAAGAACCAAGATGCCCTTCAACGGACAAATGGATAAGGAAAATGTGGTCCATATACACTATGGAGTATTATGCCTCCATCAGAAAGGATGAATACCCAACTTTTGTAGCAACATGGATGGGACTGGAAGAGATTATGCCTAGTGAAGTAAGTCAAGCAGAGAGAGTCAAGTATCATATGGTTTCACTTATTTGTGGAGCATAACAAAAAGCATGGAGGACATGGGGAGTTAGAGAGGAGATGGGAGTTGGGGGAAATTGGAAGGGAAGGTGAACCATGAGAGACTATGGACTCTGAAAAACAATCTGAGGGGTTTGAAGTGGTGGGAGGGTGGGAGGTTGGGGGAACCAGGTGGTGGGTATTAGAGAGGGCACAGATTGCATGGAGCACTGGGTGTGATGCAAAAATAATGAATACTGTTATGCTGAAAATAAATAAAAAATAAATTTAAAAAATTAAAAAAAAATCACTTTATCTCTTAGACTAACATACTCTGCCACTTTTAAATCTGATAATGACCGTAGAATTTCTTTTGGAGATGAAGTAAAGTAAATGTTGCATCTGTTTGATATAGTAGTATTTAAGGTATCTAAATTTCATAAATTCCTTTATACAAAAATAAATAAAAATAAAATAAACTGATACAAAGTACAATAGTGAAATAATATTACACTTGGCACATCGGGCATGAAATCAGATATGATTCCACTTTGATAAGCTGTCATACCTAAAATAATTACAGCAGATAGCATTTTCCATGAATAAGATTTATTGTGTTTTTTTAAGAATTTATTTATTTATTTATTTATTTATTTATTTATTTATTTTGAAGGGGTAGGTCAAAGGGAGAGGTAAGAAGGGACATAATCCTCAAGCAGACTTCTTTATGAGTTCAGAATCTCACATGGCACTCCATCCCAGGACCTTGGGATTACGACCTAAGCCAAAATCCATGCTAAGCGAGGAATCTTCTCGAGATTCCTATCCTTTCCTCTGTTCCTTTCCTGACTTGCCCTGCCCCTCTCTCTCAAATAAATAAAATATTAAAAATATATATATATATATGAATGGAAAGGTATACCTTTTTTCTAATGTATTTCATTATACAACAACTCACCAGGAAAAAAAAAATTCATCATACATTCTAGAGTTCTTCAAAATCAGTGGTGCTTTCACTTTTCATACACCATTTTTAGTTATCTTCTTAGAAAAGAGCAAAATCTGTTGGGTGCCTGGGTGGCTCAGTAGGTTAATGCCTCTGCCTTCAGCTCAGGTCATGATCCCAGGGTCCTGGGATTGACCCCTGCATTGGGTTCTCTGCTCAGCAGGGAACCTGCTTCCCTTCCTCTCTCTCTCTCTGCCCGCCTGCCTACTTGTGATCTCTGCCTGTCAAATAAATAAATGAAATCTTAAAAAAAAAAAAAAGAAAAGAGCAAAATCTAAAGTTAAGTTTATGTATGCCAATCACACACCTCTGATTTAATGCAAATGATAATTTCTCAATGTGTAGAACAGAGTTCTTTGAATAGGAATGTAAAAGTGTGAAACTAGAAACTGAGAAGGCAAAGCAAACCAAAAGCTTATTTGGGGTCTTTAAGGAATTTAAATCCATGAGACTTAGATTCAAGAGGAGACTGAAAAGTTCCAGGTAGGCAAATCGAACTCCATATTTCAAATCTTGGGGGTCTGTTTCAGATCCTCGATTGTTGTGAAGCCATTGTTTTTGCACCCATCCACCTTATTAGAGTTCCTCCCCATCTGGCCAAAATGACTTCCAGGAAATTTAAAAGCCCATGTCTTTTATTTCGTTTTCATTTTTCTTTTTCTCCACTTTTATGGGTGAAAAGCAGCCATATATACTGGAGGAATTTAAAAAGTCACTGTACAAGTCCAGAGAAAGTTGCAGAATTAAAAAAGACCTAAAGGTCTAAAAAGACCTCAAGCTTGCCCTTCATGTTTACTGATCTTCTACACAGAGACAGCTTACAACAAAAAAGAAAACACTGGGAAGGGGAAGAGTCTGATTTTCAGAGTAAACACATTAATAGAGTCATATGTCTAGTTTCCAACAAAAATATCACAGGGCATACAAAGAAATGAAACCAGGTCCCATTCGATGGAGAAAATAAAACAACAGAAACTTTCTTTAAAAATGACTTTAAGAAATGTACCCAATAAATACTTTAAACAGTTATTCTAAATATCCTCAAAGAACCAGAGGAAGACATAGACAAAGAAAACTAGAAATATAAACTTCCCAATAATTATAAAATAGACTATGACTCTATATTTGAAGAGAATGAGCTAGTAATACTTGCATGAACATGCATGGACCTCAGAAGCCTTGCATTGAGAAAATGATTAGTGAATGAAACCAGATATAAACCTATATATACCATGTAATTCCATTTATATGAAATCTTGGAAGAGGCAAAACTAATTTATAGTAATAGAAATCAGAGCAGAGATTGCTTAGGTGTTGAAAGAAGAGTGTTTCACTGAAAAGGAGCATAAGGGGTTTTCTGGTATAATAAAAGTGTCCCATTTCTTTATAGAGATCTGTGTTACATGGGTGTTAGGAATTACTCAAAAAACAAAATACATCTAATAAATAATAAGAAGAAAGTAGATCATTTAGTCATCCATTTATTGATTCATCCCCTTTCATCCCCTTCTATTTAGCAAACAGTGATTTAAAAAAAGACCTAAGCACAGTGTAGTAACTATTTTATATTTTTATATTTAATATTTTTTAAATTTTATTTGTAAATGAATTACCCAAGATAAATGGGTACCCAGGGTACTCAAGACACCAAGGTGTTCCTTATATATTTGAGACAGAATATGTGTTTTACTAAAATAGATGGAGATCCCAATTTTTTTTTTTTTTTTTTTAATTTTTTATTTTTTATAAACATATATTTTTATCCCCAGGGGTACAGGTCTGTGAATCACCAGGTTTACACACTTCACAGCACTCACCAAATCACATACCCTCCCCAATGTCCATAATCCCACCCCCTTCTCCCAAACCCCCTCCCCCAGATCCCAATTTTTTTAATAAGAAAGTACAAAAAGGCCTAAAGAGGGAAAGAAAGAAAATAACAATAAACAGCATGTGGTTTATTCATAAACCATAAACTTGAGACGATTATCTATGACCCAGTTCTCAACCTAAAAAAAAATAACTCAGAAAATTTGTAAAAGAGATTTGGGATTGGTGTAATTTAATTCTTGAGTCAAGTTCTCTTCTGGTTCAAAGAGAAGAGGTTCAAGCAGTAGATGTCCCTACAGAATTAGAGAGTTATGAGAAAATTTTTCTGTTATCCTTTGTTTCATAAATAGGTGTTGATGGAGGATAATTTTTAGCTTTGTAGGTCCATCTTGAACATTGTCACCCCAAGTCACTGGAACAGCCAAAAAGCATCCTGTATATTTCCAAATGTTCCTCTGGGACATTGTCTCCTCCCACTTTTCTTCCTCCCATCCACAACTTGGAAGCTATTAACCTAGAAATCTTGGGTGACCAAATTTCTATCAGGGAAACCCTGTCCTGGAAGTGTGACTAGTGTGGTAAAGAAATACTTTGAGAGAACCATCTAAGAAGAGACTAAGGGTGGTCCTAGACAACACTTAAAAACACAATGTGGTTTAAAAAAAAATTCAAATACTGACCAGCTTACATGGAATACAAAGGACGGGCTGAGTGCAATCTATTGTACCCAAAGACTCTCGAGAAAAGTAGCGGCCAAAGAACTGAAACAGGTAATCAAAGACCATGCTGTAATGAAGGACTTCAGCAATGGAGGCACAAAAGGAGTGGGAAGATATTGAATGATTTGCTAGCTCTGTAGATATCAGGATGGACCAGGAGTTTTTATGAATTAAGCAGCCCACAAGATCTGAAAAAGGATGATCCATAATTCTCAATCTTATCACTAATCCTAGAACTTAGATAGCCTTTCTGAGCTGTCAGAAAGGGAAAATGTATTCATAAAATTATTCTAGAGTGACTGAAAGGTTAAAAATAAGTCAGACTTCAAATGAAGAGGTTCTTTTTAGCCTTACTTGGCAATACTGAATTCATCCCAATAAGAGAAATAAATGTTTCAGCTAAATAGAACTCAGTCGGAGACAAGTACATTTGCAGGCTTGAAACCCTCCTTCTTCCGAGGTTAGAGTATGTAGTAAGAATTTTTAAGAATATTCATGTAGTATATATCTTTATCTGTGGTTGAAGACAATTCTCCAGATATAATCAGAAAAGAAAAATATCTCATAAGCGCATTAGAGTAATGCTGCGTGGAGAAGAGGCATACTCTTAGAGTTATCAATTTTAGAGTATTCTGTAAGATTAAGCTTCAGAACATATTAAAAAGTTTGTCAAATTTTTAGAGAAGAGTGAGCAGAAGGAGTGAATTAAGTAGCATAGAAATATATATTTAAAAGCCAAATATTGGATTCTGCATTTTATAATGAAATAACTATCTTCTTAGAGGTTTTGGTACTAAAATTGAAGCAGCCTTCAGAAGACTTTGCTATAAAATTAGAGGAGACCATTCCTAAACCAGAAATTTTAGGGTAGAAGTGGCCAGTTTTTGAGAGGTTCTCTCTCTCTCTTTCTCTGTGTGTGTGTGTGTATAAATATATTTATAAATATAAATATATATTTATTTATATTTATATTATTTATATTTATATTTATATTTATATTTATATTTATATTTATATTTATATTTATATTTATATTTCTTCAAGGGCATGCTTTGTTTTGATTGTATAAAATCCTGACTTGCTGATGTACATTAAACCCCTAAAGAAAGTCAATGGCAAGTCATATGAAAACTAGAATTATGGGTTTCAGAATAAAGGGAAACAAAGTACAGGGAAATGGCCTCTCATTTTCCTCTGGAGCCTGGCATCTCAGTCCTAGAGATTCCTGAAGAGCCAAGCCAGAAGGTTAGTTGTAGATTTTGTTGGGGGAACCAGCCCAATTATCTGTTCCCTTTAAGCAGCAGAATCTAGTTGTTGACAAGCTTACTGGTATGTTTCCCTGATTTAATCAGAAATTCTAATCAGAACCTCCATTAGAAATTCTAACTATTATACACACACTAAATTCACTGGGGAGAAAGAAGCCAATGACAGGGGTAAGAGGATGGCCTGGGATATTAAGTAGAGCAGGCTGGGGTGCAAAGATATAATAGGATAGCAAAGATATTAATCCTAATATTTAATACTTAATGAGTACTACCTATAAAGCTCTCTTCTAAGAACTTTATATGAGTTAAATCTTTTTTCACCTCAGAGTATTCCTCAATAGCAGGTAATAAAATTAAATTATTTTATAGGTTATTAATTTATGTACAGAGAAGCTGAGAAATTGCCCAAGTTACAGAGCTAGAAAATGGTACAATCAGGAAATCTGCCTCTAAACACTTCAATAGCAAGTATCACAAAACCTTCATAATAAATTAATATTGTTCCATGTAAGAAGCAGGTGTAAACTTTACTCAGTATGCTGACTAACATGTAATAGAGAGGAATATTTAAGACAAAGATCCATGTACTAATATATTTTTTTTTATGTCTATAGTAGTTTTATTCATAACTGACAAAAGCTTAGAAGCAAATTCATGTACTAATATTTTAGTACTAGGAAATTAGCTTGGAGCAAAACATTCAAAATTTTTTACTGGAGTTGTACTCATTTACTAGCATGAAACACATAGCACATAGGTGTTGAATATAATACTCCTCTTATGTTTAAGTGTAAATATTGCATATATTATATAATATTAAAATAATATACTATATAAAATGTGTCTTCTACAAAGTGAAAAAATGCTTATATTTTTAAGTCTTTGGAACAAATTTATAATAACTTCATATAGGCCACAAAAAGTGTCAATACTTTCTGTATAACTTAAACTATACAGGTGACATCTATGATATGGCTAAAATTTATTTGAAAGAAAATTAAAATATATAAACATATCTGAAGAAAATTCAAGAAAAAGTTAAGAAACTCAAGTAATACTAGAAATTAAATAAGGTATAATTTTAAAGATATAAAGAATACAATGTAAAATTAATGCATTAATGATAGTTTTTCTGTGTTCTCAGCTAAGAAAATTAATATTCAAATAGAAAAAAACAATTAAAATATTGTTTCAAGAGTGAAATAAATATGGACGGAAAGAATATACTTTTCCCAAATAAACTCAAGTGTCCAAACTTAAGGTGCATAAAAAATCTCAAGGTCAAAATTATTCTTAAGGGTTAAAATATCTTTCCAACACTTTAGTTCAGTTCTTTTTTTTTTTTAATTTAAACTTTCCATGGCAAATATGATCTCTAATCTGTTATTGTTACTGATGAGTTTTACATTTCTTTCTTTATATTAACCTGGGATAAATTCTCCTGGGGTGTTTTTCTTCAACATAATGGTAATTAAATATTGGATTTGAATATAGCTAGTATTCAAATTGTCCCCTACTGTAAACAAAACAAACACAATTAAGTCTTCAACTCTTTCTAATTTAATATGATTAAATTTCATCTATTCTTCAGCATTCACAAATTCCAAAATAAACTTAGTACCTTCTATAAGTTAAAATCTATTCAAAGAATCCCAACTGCAGATGCTTGTTTACAGAAAGACATTTTTTCTTGTCAAGAGAGTTTCCTTTCCTCACATTCCTCTCTTATATGAGCCATGTCTTAATCTACTTCCATTACCTGGCATGTTAAATCTCTTTCAAAGTCTATATCTATCCAGTATTTAATCATTTTCAATGTTGTGAATTTTCTCCCAAACTTTATCCTGCATCAATTTTTCCTTTTTCTGAAGACATGATTTATCATATATTTTTGGAATATTCTATTATCCTTTACAAGATTCACTCTTGTAACTATATAGAGTAAGAAGTATTTATCTTTTTTCTGCTTATTCTTATATATATGTCTAAATCAAAGTGGGAGGCACCTAGCAAAATTAATGTAAATAATATATTAATATTTCAATTATAAGCCTATGGAAAATATGCTTATTATCAATTAATATGATCCTCACTGTAATTAATGTTTCTTGTCTATTGATGTCTAATTATGATAACAAATTATTTTTTAATTTTTTCAGCATATTCAGTAATGAATTGGAGGGTTTTTTTTTTTTTTTTTTTTTTTTCTGTACTTTTTTTTGGTCTTTTTTTTTTTTTTTTTTTTTTAGTTTAAGCTGATTTGCTCTTATTGTAATTTGAAATGCTTCTTAAGCAAAGTCAAGGTTAATTCCTAGAATATTGAAATAAGGAGATGTAAGAAATGGACATAAAGATCAAAAAATTGTATCTATAGAAAGAGAAACTTTCATCTGTGGCTTAATGAGTTAATTTTCAAACTTTCAGGCTGTATGTGTATTTACGTACATTTTACACCCACAACTCCCTTCTCAATAGGAGACTGGCCTCGACAGTTAGAGAATTGCATGTGTTTGACATCAATCCTACACTAGCAATAAGATTCAAAGATTTCAGAAGAGAAGATAAAAAAGGTCCTTTCTTACTAGACCAATATTAGATCTGGTGATTCTTAAACATATCAATTGCTATTTAAAATAATATTTTCACATGGCTGCTTACAAAACAACTATTACCCTCCTACTACTTTCTTAAGAATAGAGCCATTATTTATTCATGCTTTGGGTAATTGGTAGATGTTGATTAGTACAAGGCAACAGTGGCATTTCTGTTCCTTTGCCAGTAATTGGAAATCAACATGAGTATGTCACATATCTAGCCAATAACACCTAAGGATAAGTCCACTGATGTTTCTGAGAAAGTTTAAATAAAACAGCACAGAAGCTAACATTTTACTGTCTTAGATATTGCCATGTGAGGACGATGCTTAGAGCTTCAGAAGTCATTGTAAAACGTATCAGAGTAAAGCCAAAATAATTGTTTAGAAGGCAAGAAAGAAATGAGTAAAGCATTTAACTAATGAATATTTCTTTTTATATTGTATGGTAACACATTATATATGTATTTTGTAGGGTAACACATTATAATATTTATTTTATTTCCACATTTAGTTACTTGAAACCAAAGACCTCTTAACTGATACACTATTAAATGCTTATGATATTGTCTCATTATTAAAAACCAATAGACAGGGCGCCTGGGTGGCTTAGTGGGTAAAAGCCTCTGCCTTTGGCTCAGGTCATGATCCCAGGGTCTTGGGATCGAGCCCCACTCAGCTCTGCTCCGCAGGGAGTCTGCTTCCTCCTCTCTCTGCCTGCCTGTCTGCCTACTTGTGATCTCTGTTAAATAAATAAATAAAATACTTTAAATAAAAATAAATAAAAACCAATAGACAGAAATAGGTGAAGGGAATTAGAGGTACAAATTCCCCATTATAGAATAACCAATGAGAATGTAATGCGCAACATTCAAAATAAAGTCACTAATATAATAACTTCGTATGGTGAGAGATGGTAACTAAACTTATTGTGACGATTATCTTATAGTATATAAAGATATTGAATCACTGTGATATGCATCTGAAACTAATGGGATATTCTGTCAATTATACTTAAACTTAAAAAAAATGCTAAGTAAAGGAGCAGCTGAATATTTCAACAATTTAGTTTAAATAAATAATTTTGCACAATCAAATTTTCTGTGCTTCAGAACTCTTCTTCATTGTTCAAGATAACAATATAAAATAAATCCATCTAACATATACATTAGTTTATTTGCTGGGAAACAATGTTTTCAGCTTTATACTGATACCAAATCAAATGTTCTTCAAAAGCAATACTGAGATTCTCTTTTGCTTAATAGAATTGAATAGTTTTGGTCTAAAACTTCACACTATATAGGACATTGATTAGATCTGAAACAACTACATTGTGTTTGTATGAACAGATTAGCAGTTGGTTAGAGGAAACATTTTGGATTATTCTTGGAAATTCAGTTACCTCAACTTTTCATGTGAGGATTTTAAGAAGAGATTTCATTTTATAAGGTGATCTTCAAGAAAAATAGATTTAAATAAAAAAGACAAACATATGTCTTGCGGATGACTGCTTGCTCTCCTTCCCTGGGGCTTGTGGCTGTTGTTCCCTGAGAGAGATAGGAGAGAAGAGGGACGCTTTGTCTTTCTATCAGAAATGACTGTTCCTGCCTTCCCAGTTTGCACAGGTGCCTGAAGCTTTGCTCAGCCTCCTATCTGCCCACAGTCTTTCTCACGAGCACATAGTGGTATCTGTGAGGAAGCGCCTGCAAGTCTGTGCAAACCCATCCTTTGACCGTGGCTCCTAGATATTTTATACACATTAGCTAATTAGCTGGCTTTTAACAATTCATTAAACTTTTTAACTGAAATCTTCTTAATTACTTTAATGATACTCCCATATTTTCTAGTGCTCCGCTCCAACTAAGCCATGCTGTGCTCATATTTACCCTCAGAAGTGTGTGTTTTTCCTTAGATTTGGGGCTGGTTGATTGCCTTCCAGTCTCAGCATTCTGATGGGTTCAGAATTTCTTTTTATCTGGCTTTTTCCTATTTTTAATGTCGGAATACATTCTCTAGCTATTACATTTTAAGTAGAAGCCAGAAATGCTGACCCTTTTAATTAGGCCAGAATAAACTTGATACTGAAAGAACACTAAACAGAAAAGAAATCATGCTTCCAACTCTGTTATAAACAGAGATAGAAAATTACTACACACAATTCTTAGTAGAGTCCAGCAACAAATAAGAAAAAAAAATATTTCAATGACCAAAAAAAGGAAAAAACCTAAAAAAATACATATAATGTGATAGAACTTTGTATTGTAAATTCCAACTAAATGTTGATAAGTCAGTTCTAAATAAATGAAAGTATATCATGCTCACAAATTACGAGATTCTATATTAGAAATATATGAATTCTCCCCAATCTGATTTATATATTAATAAATATATTAATTCTCCCCAAACATTTCTAAAATTATAGAAATATGAAGAATCAAGAATAAATAAAACAATCCTGAAAAACAAGGAAAAAGTAGATACTTTAAGAGGAACAAAGAGGGCAATATTGTATACTACAAACCTAGAGTAACCAAAACAGTATGGTTCTGGCACGAAAGTAGACACATAGGTCAATGGAACAGAACAGAGTCCAAAGATACACTCATTCTTATATGGCTAATTAATCTGTGACAAAGGAGGCAAGAATATACAATAGGGAAAAAAGAGTCTTTTCAAAAAATAATATTAGAAAAACTGGATTGCTACATGCAAAAGAATAAAAATGAACAACTTTCTTATACTAAGCACAAAAATAAACTTAAAATGCATGAAAGATCTAAATTGGAGAACTGAAACCATGAAACTCCTAAAACAAAACATAAGCAATAATCTCTTGGACACTGGGTTGGCAAGTTTTTTCTAGATTCGTCTCCATGGAGCACCTGGGTGGCTCAGTCGATTAAGCATCTATGTTCCATTCAGGTCAGGATCCCAGGACCCTGGGATCAAGCCCAACCTTGGGCTCCCTGCTCAGCAGAGAGTCTGCTGCTCCCTTTGCTTGTGCACGCTCACGCTCTCCCTCTCTCTCTCTTTCTCTGTCTAATAAATACAGAAAAATAAATAAATAAATACAGAAATAATTTAAAATTGAAAAATAAATACAGAAAATAATAAATAAGTACAGAAAATACAGAATAATAAATAAATGTAGATAAATACAGAAAATACAGAAAAATAAATACAGAAAAATCTTTTAAAATTACCAAATAAAATAAAATTATAGATATGTCTCTCAGGCAAGGGAAACAATGCAGGCTTTCTAAGAAGAATGCATGGCAAGCAAGGCAGCTCTCTGTACCTGGGGCAATGATAAAGGAGGTGACAGCTTCTAGTTATTTGCTGACCAAAGATCTTGCAGCTGACAGTATATTCTTCCTGGATCTGGGCTGGTGAATCTCAGTGTCAATCAAAATATTTAATAGAAATGCGTTCATACATTCACACATACACACACACACACACACATAAAATAGTAAAATGGAACTGTACATAATAGATAAAAACTGGATATAAGCAAAGTATTCTAAAAGGGAATGGAACAGGCATAGTTTTCACAAACATAATACTGAGATAGACTCTGGACACAGAATAAATTAAATGTGAACTCATTTATAAAAAATTCAAAAACAGGAAAAACTAATTTTTTCATTAAGAACTTGACATTGAGGAGATTGCTTACTGGAAATGGGTAGATTATTTTTCATTTTGCTACTGTTCTACACTTGGTTTGGGAAGTGGTTATCTCAGCACATTTACATTATGAAAATGCATTTAGCTATGCATTTGTTTTTATTTTACTTCTTTCTCAATATTTTATTTCAAAGACCTAAATAGCTGAAATAATATTACAATGAACATCAACATGCCCATCATGTATATTATACCATTAGCACTTTATATATTAATTTTTTAACTTTGTGTAATTTAAAAATGTTTTAAAATCACAATATCCATAATTTTGTATTGTCTTTCAAAAATTATTTATGCAGTATATTCTTCTCTAAAATTTATGAGCAGTTATTACTGAATATTCTCAGGACTCCTTGATGCCTGGAATGTTTTCTTGTTTGTTTGTTTGCTTTGTAGAATATAATGTGCCTATATATTCATGTATATGGTCATATCGAGAACATATAAGTTAAGAATATATAATGTGGGGCACCAGAATGGCTCAGTAGGTTAAGTGTCTGCCTTTGGCTCAGGTCATGATCTCAAAGTACTGGTACAGAGCCCTGCATTGGCTCCCTCCTCATCGGGACGTCTGCTTCTCCTTCTCCCTCTGCACCACATGCATTAATGTGCCTCTCCCTCAAATAAATAAATAAATAAATAAATAAATAAATAAAATCTCTAAGTGAAAAGAATGTATAATGTGTGTCCATACTCAAACACACACACGGACACAATGTATGCCCTTAGCTTAAAAACATATAAATGTATTTTGCAAGCTACCTAACTTACTCACCCAAATATACACATATTTTGGAGTCCCAGAATTTCTCTTCATATAGTATCCTATATTGGGAATGAAATAAAATTATGTCTTAAACTATTTTTTAAGATTTTATTTATTTATTTGACATAGACACAGTGAGAGAGGGAACACAAGCAGGGGGAGTGGGAGATGGAGAAGCAGGCTTCCTGTTGAGCAGGGAGCCAAATGTGGGGCTTGATCCTAGGACCCTAGGATAGTGACCTGAGCAGAAGGCAGACACTTAACTACTGAGCCACCCAGACTTCCCAAAATTATGTCTTGATCTAATTTATCAGAATGATACAAAGCTTTGGATAAATAATTCAATTTTTACCGGTGCATTAGAATATATTTATAATATGATTTTTGTGAGGTGAAAAAAAAGAATGTCTGAAATAATGGAATATGATTAATCACAAACATTCTCCCTCAATGATGCCTTATTAAGTTTATTGCAGGATAAGAATTATTATTATATGACTGACGGACAAGTGGTTTAAATTTCTGTTTTTATTACCTGGTTCTGTGGAGGAAAAATGTACAAAAAAAAGAGTATTTGAAAGCTTAATACTTAATAATAGTCAAAGGTTATTAAAATGATGTGTGTGACAGTGTTATTCCATCTCTAGGTCTATCATGAATTTTTCTAAGTTGTTTGTAATAGAATCAAAAGGCAGTTACCAAAAATCCCCATAAATAATATAAATAATAAATTCCAGCTTAGTGAATCATGTGTCATAGACAAACACTGACTATAGTATATGTATTATCTTATACTATCTTCTCCATTACCCTGTCAGCATATGTGAACAAGATACTTTAGTTCAAAGCTTCACAGTGAGATTTCCCTTGCTTCAATTGCTACAGACACCCAGCTGTCCAAAACTCTTCAATTATTTATTTATCTTTTATTTATCTATATCCCAGCAGAACAATGGTTTGCTACGACACATCTTTTCTAAGTTTGAGTGATCATGAAAGTCATAATGTAACTTCTTGAGGGATCTGGCTAGTCTCGTTAAAGGGACACTACTGCTTTTTCAGCAAGTTTTTCAAAACATTTTTATATTTTTTTAAATTTTTTTATAATTTTTTATTTTTTATAAACATATATTTTTATCCCCAGGGGTACAGGTCTGTGAATCACCAGGTTTACACACTTCACAGCACTCACCAAAGCACATACCCTCCCCTATGTCCATAATCCCACCACCTTCTCCCAAACCCCCTCCCCCCAGCAACCCTCAGTTTGTTTTGTAAGATTAAGAGTCACTTATGGTTTGTCTCCCTCCCAATCCCATCTTGCTTCATTGATTCTTCTCCTACCCACTTAAGCCCCCATGTTGCATCACCACTTCCTCATATCAGGGAGATCATATGATAGTTGTCTTTCTCTGCTTGTACTGTTGAATCCTATTGGCTAGTATTTTGTTGAGTATTTTCGCATCTGTGTTCATCAAGGATATTGGTCTATAGCTCTCTTTTTTGATGGGATCCTTGTCTGGTTTTGGGATCAAGGTGTGCTGGCCTCATAAAATGAGTTTGGAAGTTTTCCTTCCATTTCTATTTTTTGGAACAGTTTCAGGAGAATAGGAATTAGTTCTTCTTTAAATGTTTGGTAGAATTCCCCCGGGAAGCCGTCTGGCCCTGGGCTTTTGTTTGTTTGGAGATTTTTAATGACTGTTTCAATCTCCTTACTGGCTATGGGTCTGTTCAGGCTTTCTATTTCTTCCTGGTTCAGTTGTGGTAGTTTATATGTTTCTAGGAATGCATCCATTTCTTCCAGATTGTCAAATGTATTGCCGTAGAGTTGCTCATAGTATGTTCTTATAATAGTTTGTATTTCTTTGGTGTTAGTTGTGATCTCTCCTCTTTCATTCATGATTTTATTTATTTGGGTCTTTTCTCTTTTCTTTTTGATAAGTCAGGCCAGGGGTTTATCAATTTTATTAATTCTTTCAAAGAACCAGCTCCTACTTTCGTTGATTTGTTCTATTGTGTTTTTTGGTTTCTATTTCATTGATTTCTGCTCTGATCTTTATGATTTCTCTTCTCCTGCTGGGCTTAGGGTTTCTTTCTTGTTCTTTCTCCAGCTCCTTTAGGTGTAGGGATAGGTTGTGTACCTGAGACCTTTCTTGTTTCTTGAGAAAGGCTTGTACCGCTATATATTTTCCTATCAGGACTGCCTTTGTTGTGTGCCACAGATTTTGAACCGTTGTATTTTCATTATCATTTGTTTCCATGATTTTTTTCAATTCTTCTTTAATTTCCCGGTTGACCCATTCATTCTTTAGAAGGATGCTGTTTAGTCTCCATGTATTTGGGTTCTTTCCAAACTTCCTTTTGTGGTTGAGTTCTAGCTTTAGAGCATTGTGGTCTGAAAATATGCAGGGAATGATCCCAATCTTTTGATACCGGTTGAGTCCTGATTTAGGACCGAGGATGTGATCTATTCTGGAGAATGTTCCATGTGCACTAGAGAAGAATGTGTATTCTGTTGCTTTGGGATGAAATGTTCTGAATATATCTGTGATATCCATCTGGTCCAGTGTGTCCTTTAAGGCCTTTATTTCCTTGCTGATCTTTTGCTTGGATGATCTGTCCATTTCAGTGAGGGGAGTGTTAAAGTCCCCTACTATTATTATTATTGTTGATGTGTTTCTTGATTTTGTTATTAATCGGTTTATATAGTTGGCTGCTCCCACGTTGGGGGCATAGATATTTAAAATTGTTAAATCTTCTTGTTGGACAGACCCTTTGAGTATGATATAGTGTCCTTCCTCATCTCTTATTATAGTCTTTGACTTAAAATCTTATTAATCTGATATAAGGATTGCCACTCCTGCTTTCTTTTGATGTCCATTAGCATGGTAAATTCCTTTCCACCCCCTCACTTTAAATCTGGAGGTGTCTTCGGGCTGAAAATGAGTTTCTTGGAGGCAACATATAGATGGGTTTTGTTTTTTTATCCATTCTGATACCCTGTGTCTTTTGACAGGGGCATTTAGCCCATTAACATTCAGGGTAACTATTGAGAGATATGAATTTAGTGCCATTGTATTGCCTGCAAGGTGACTGTTACTGTGTAGTCTCTATTCCTTTCTGATCTACCACTTGAGGCTCTCTCTTTGCTTAGAGAACCCCTTTCAATATTTCCTGTAGAGCTGGTTTGGTGTTTGCAAATTCTTTCAGTTGTTGTTTGTCCTGGAAGCTTTTAATCTCTCCTTCTATTTTCAATGATAGCCTAGCTGGATATAGTATTCTTGGCTGCATGTTTTTCTCGTTTAGTGCTCTGAAAATATCATGCCAGCTCTTTCTGGCCTGCCAGGTCTCTGTGGATAAGTCAGCTGCCAATCTAATATTTTTACCATTGTATGTTACAGACTTCTTTTCCCAGGCTGCTTTCAGGGTTTTCTCTTTGTCACTGAGACTTGTAAGTTTTACTATTAGGTGACGGGGTGTGGGCCTATTCTTATTGATTTTGAGGGACGTTCTCTGAACCTCCTGAATTTTGATGCTCGTTCCCTTTGCCATATTGGGGAAATTTTCCCGAATAATTCTCTCCAGTATACCTTCTGCTCCCCTCTCTCTTTCTTCTTCTTCTGGAATCCCAATTATTCTAATGTTGTTTCGTCTTATGGTGTCACTTACCTCTCGAATTCTCCCCTCGTGGTCCAGTAGCTGTTTGTCCCTCTTTTGCTCAGCTTCTTTATTCTCTGTCATTTGGTCTTCTATATCACTAATTCTTTCTTCTGCCTCATTTATCCTAGCAGTGAGAGCCTCCATTTTTTTATTGCACCTCATTAATAGCTTTTTTGATTTCAACTTGGTTAGATTTTAGTTCTTTTATTTCTCCAGAAAGGGCTTTTATATCTCTCGAGAGGGTTTCTCTAATATCTTCCATGCCTTTGTTGAGCCCGGCTAGAACCTTGAGAATTGTCATTCTGAACTCTAGGTCTGACATATTACCAATGTCTGTATTGATTAAGTCCCTAGCCTTTGGTACTGCCTCTTCTTCTTTTTTTTGTGTTGAATTTTTTTGTCTTGTCATTTTGTCCAGATAAGAGTATATGAAGGAGCAAGTAAAATACTAAAAGGGTGGCAAAAACCCCAGGAAAATATGCTTTAACCAAATTAGAAGAGATCCCAAATTGTGAGGGGGGAGAAAGGGGATAAAAAGAGGTTCAAAAAGGAAGAAAAAAAAAAGGAAAAAGAGAAAAAAGAAAAGAAAAGAATTTAAAAAAAAGAAAACCAATAAGAAAAATATAAAAAAGAAAAAAATATATATATTAGATAAACTAGTTTAAAAACGTTAAAAAAGAAAAAGGTAAAAGTTAAAAAAATTTAACTAGAAGGTGAGAAAAAAAACAGAAAATGAAAAAGAAAAAAATTAAATTAACTGCAAGACAAAAAAAAAAATTACAGGGAAAAAGCCATGAGTTCCGTGTTTGCTTTCTCATCCTCTGGAATTCTGCTGCTCTCCTTGGTATTGAAACCATACTCCTTGGTAGGTGAACTTGGTCTCAGCTGGATTTCTTGTTGATCTTTTGGGGGAGGGGCCTGTTGTAGTGATTCTCAAGTGTCTTTGCCCCAGGCGGAATTGCACCGCCCTTATCAGGGGCCGGGGTGAGTAATCTGCTTGGGTTTGATTTCAGGAGCTTTTGTTCCCTGAGCGCTTTCTGTAGAGTTCCGGAGGAAGGGAATACAAATGGCGACCTCCTAGTCTCTGGCCTGGAGGAGCCGAGAACCCAGGGCCCCACTCCTCAGTGTGCCCTCAGAGAACTGCGGCCAGTTACTCCCGTTTGTCTGACCCCCGGCGGCGCTCCGAGCTCACCGAGCCTGCGTCCGGTTCAAGGTTACACCGAGCTGTGAGCTTACTGTTGGCTCTGTCTCTGTAGCCAGCTTTCCCGTTCCAATACCCGCAAGCTCTGCGACACTCAGACAGCCCCCATCGTTCTGTGACCCTGCGGGACCTGAGGCCACGTTGACCCCGCGTGGGCTTCGCCCCGGTTTAGCCTCTGGAGCGATGTCCCTCAGCAGAACAGACTTTTAAAAGTCCTGATTTTGTGCGCGGTTGCTCCGCCGCTTGCCGGGAGCCGGCCCCTCCCCCTGGGGTCATCTTCCCGTCGCTTTGGATTCACTTCTCCGCCGGTCCTACCTTTCAGAAAGTGGTTGTTTTTCTGTTTCCAGAATTGCTGTTCTTCTTCTCTTCAATCTGCCGATGGATTTTCAGGTGTTTGCAATCTTTAGATAAGCTATCAAGCTGATCTCCGACTAGCTGAAGTAGTCTCAGCCTGCTACTCCTCCACCATCTTGACTCCTCCTCTCAAAACATTTTTAAATTGAAGCTATCATAAATAATTCTGATGATTTACTTAGAGATCAAAAAGCAAATCACAAATTAGACCCAATGTTTTATTTGTTTTGTTCATAGCTCTTTTTTTCCACGTTTCCAATGACAAATAATCATTGGGAATACCCCTTCAAAACATGTACTACTATGTTTGCTGACCTATGAGGTATTTCATCTGTATAGAAACAAACTAACACATAACAGACAAAATAAAACTGTGACATGACAAAAAAAGAAATCTATTCTTTATGATTTTAATGTTGTACTTATGTTTTCTGTATTTAATGTTTATTACATAAAACTATTGAAAAATAAACTTGTTTTTGATTATAATCTCTAAAAGATGAAAATCTGTGAATTTATAGAACCTCTTTTATAGATAGTGTCTGGGACTGTTTAGAACTAATTATATTTCAAAATGTAACCTGTTTGAGGGATGTATCATATCCAAAATGCAACCATAATGTTCTTTCTTAAAACTGATCACAGTTTCTTTATAGCAGCAGTGTCTACAATAGCCAAACTAGGGAAAGAACCTAGATGTCCATCAACAGATGAATGGATAAAGAAGGTGTGGCATATATACACAATGGAATATTATGCAGCCATCAAAAGAAATGAAGTCTTGCCATTTGCGGCGACATGGATGGAACTAGAGGGTGTCATGCTTAGCGAAATAAGTCAATCAGAGAAAGACAACTATCATATGATCTCCCTGATATGAGGAAGTGGAAATGCAACATGGGAGGTTAAGGGGGTAGGAGAAGAATCAATGAAACAAGATGGGATTGGGAGGGAGACAAACCATAAGTGACTCTTAATCTCACAAAACAAACTGAGGGTTGCTGGGAGGAGGGGGGTTGGGAGAAGAGGGGTGAGGTTATGGATATTGGGGAGGGTATGTGCTATTGTGAGTGCTGTGAAGTGTGTAAACCTGGTGATTCACAGACCTGTAGCCCTGGGAATAAAAATATATTATGTGTTTATAAAAAGTAAAAAATTAAAAAAAAATAATCACAGTTTCAAAACTTTAACATTCTTGAAGTCAACTGAATAAATCATCTCCAGCTACCATGCTTAGGGACATGATTATAAACAAATACATAAATAAATAAATATGAATAGATAGTAGTTAGAATAGAATTTTTCAAAAAAGTCAACATGACAGGAATTTCACTCAACTAATTTTCACAATACATATATTGTCTCAATCTTATTTCTACCATTTCAATAATTTTATTTAAGTATAAATATACTGGAGACCAATATATATCATTATATTGAAAATGAAAATCTTGTATAGTTTATTGTTAAAATCCTTCCAACCTCTTATATTGATAGGTTTATTTCAATAGCCTAATCAGTTATTGTGTTGCTTAATAACATATTAGGTACTTGTTTATGTTATGGTATTTTATGAAGTTTAAATAAATATTAAAAAAAATTAAGAACTTAAATAAGGGTTTCAATTCAGCATCAGTTTTCTTCCCCTAGATGTATGGCACTAGTAAAGAAGCAAACAATATGGAGGCTTCTGCAATGTTCCTTTAAGTAGCTGTAATTAAATTCTAAATTGATCTAGTTATAAAACAAAAGCAAGCTAATTGAGATATCATGAGAATTAGTTATCAACTAAAAGACAATGATATACAGCCTCAGCAGAATTATATTTAAAATTAATTAAAATATATTCATGTAAAACTTTAATTTATGGTTTTATTACTTACATAAAGTTGTCTAGTCAGTAATATACTCCTTATATTTAATGCAATGGCCTCTACACCCAAACTGTGAATTAATTTTTTTTTTAAATTTGAGCAACTACCCCAGAAAAATTGACATAATTCAGCATACACTATGTTTCAACCCAGAGGGGAAAACTATAGCACCATATAAAATCATAAACTAATGTGTTTTGGTTAACAAATATTAGTTTATTAATTGAAGAATAAGGGCCTTACTACTTCTTGGATTGAAATGTTATTAAGTATCTATTACCTACTATGATGGTAACATCTAGGTATACTAAAATGGACAGGGTATATGTGCTTCTTTCTTTGTATACCTATTTCCACCAACTTTGTATCAGCATTATCCTCTCCAAACTACTTAGAGCCATAAAAAGATCAATTATGCCATTCATTCATTCATTAAGAAATTTTTTTCTCAATCATCTTTTAATGATAAAGTTTATTCAAGCCTGTGCTCTTATCAACACACAGCTTTCTCATTCCTCAATCTTTTTAAGCTAATACCTGATTTCCAATAGATTGCCCTTTCTTAAATGTTTCTTAAATGTTTCCAAAGATAACATTTCCTTCCCTATTCTGTCATTTTTGAAATGATGACGCCATCTTCCATTTCTCTTCATTTCTGAAGACCCTCTTCCCTTGCCTTCAGTGACAGCAAACTCTGTTCAGGCAATTTCCCATGATAGAGAACCATGGCATCTCTGGAATCAGACTAACTGGATGTGAATTCAGGCTTTATCTATTCCTTGCTGTTACCATATTGGAATAGTTCTTCTCTTTACCTCAGTTTTCTCATTTGTAAATTATGGATAACAATAGCATTTACATCACTGGCTAGCTCTGTGGAGTAAATAAATTAATATGTGGAAAGCAAAAAAAAAAAAGTTTGCTGTGAAGATTAAATGAATTGACGTATCTAAAGCACTTTTTTTTCTTAAGATTTTATTTAGTTATTTGACAGAGATCACAATTAGGCAGAGAGGTAGGCAGACAGAGAGAGAGAGAGGAGGAAGCAGGCTCCCTGCTGAGCAGAGAGCCCGATATTCTGCTCCATCCCAGGACCCTGGGATCATTACCTGAGCTGAAGGCAGAGGCTTTAACCCACTGAGTCACCCAGGCGCACCTACCTAAAGCACTTTAATATTTGTCTCACACATAATCTGAATCAGAGTTTTGGTGTTATCATTGGCTGTAGTATTATTACTGCTTTTCCTTTCAGTCATCTTTGTCTTCTTCTTAAGATTTAAATTATTGGGACTATTTCTCTACTTAATCCTAAGCTATTCCAGTTCCTAAAGTTTTTGTATTCAATCATTTTCTCTTCTCATGCTACCTATGCTCCTGGACTTACATTCTTCACCTCCATGATTTCAGTTAGTGTATGATGTCTCTAAAATCTAGATTACCAACTCAGATTTTGCTTCTAAATTTCATATATATTTTCAAATTGTATACTAGACATCTTTTTTCTTCTCTTGAATATCATAAAGGAATATCTCTATGGGACCATTGCAATTTATTAATTTCTTTTTTTTTGATAGTCTCTACATTTACACATTTATTTCATACTTTTTTTTAATTAATATTTTATTTTTTTATAAACATGTATTTTTATCCCCAGGGGTACAGGTCTGTGAATTGCCAGGTTTACAGACTTCACAGCACTCACCAAAGCACATACCCTCCCCAATGTCCATAACCCCAACCCCCTTCTCCCAACCCCCCTCCCCCCAGTAACCCTCAGTTTGTTTTGTAAGATTAAGAGTCACTTATGGTTTGTCTCCCTCCCAATCCCATCTTGTTTCATTGATTCTTCTCCTATATGGGGGCTTAAGTGGGTATTTATTAATTTCTATGTATTCTATTTTCTTTCCATCTCCAAATTAGTGACATTTTAGTTTAAACATAAATAGCTTTTTTTTTTTTTAAGATTTTATTTATTTATTTGACAGACAGAGATCACAAGTAGGCAGAGAGGCAGGCAGAGAGGGGGTCGGGGGGAAAGCAGGCTCCCTGTTGATCAGAGAGCGCAATGAGGGGCTTGATCCCAGGACCCTGAGATCATAACCTGAGCCAAAGCCAGAGGCTTAACCCACTAAGCCACCCAGGCACCCCAACATAAATAGTATTTTTAACCTAGATTATTATGATAACAATTCAGTGATACTACTCAGTGATACCATCTATATAACACTCTTAAAAAAATACTTTTATTTATTTATTTGACAGACAGATCACAAGTAGGCAGAGAGGCAGGCAGAGAGAGAGAGAGGAGGAAGCAGGCTCCCCACTGAGCAGAGAGCCCAATGCTGGGCTTGATCCCAGGACCCTGGGATCATGACCTGAGCCGAAGGCAGAGGCTTTAACCCACTGAGCCACACAGGTGCCCCTATATTACATCCTTGCAGAGAATCCAAAGTGATTAAAATTACATAGATAAATCTAATCATTGCATCACTTTTCTTTAAGTCTTTTAAAGCCCCCTAGGACTTTTATCATGAAAGAGAAAACTTCATGTTATGTCCTTACTAAGATATTCCTTGACCTCCTCTTAATTTTCTTAATTCTTTCTATACTCCAGTTATACTGTTTTTGCCACCATAATGTGCTATTTTTCTTTTTTTTTTTTATTATCTTTGAGGTCATTATTTCTTTTTTTCCTAGATTGTACTCACAAACCTTCTCCTACAATTCAGGATTAAGTTGCATTCTTATGTCCAGTACTGTTGGTTTCCCTAAGTAACAACTTATTGATGAAGTATTTTAATCATATACTTGCCATTTTCTCTAATCTTTAAACACCTGAATTTGTGCATCTAGAAGGTACCAGGCATTTATTAAATATTTAGTATATGTGGGAAATGTTTCATCATTTAAGAACACTGATTTGGGTTTCAGACATACACTTGCCATAACACTGTAGCCAAAAAGTTGGGGATAATAAAAAGTAATCACTGGGGTTTCTGAGGAGTGATAAAATGCATTAATATACAGTAGAAGAGAATCAGGAAGTTAGTATGATAGGTATTGAAATTATTGAATAACAAACAGAAAATAGGATCTGAGAAGAAGAGTATATAGGAAAAGAATAATAATTCAGAAAAAAATTTTTTTTCCTCAGAGAGGTATTTAAAGGGTACATTAAGAATAAAAAACCTCTTATGAGTTAAATATATGATAGCAGACATAAAAATATCCAAAAGAAAACCTGGAAGTTAGTATGATAGGTATTGAAATTATTGAATAGATGTATATAAAATGATGTATAAAGTTAATATAAGAATTTTGTGGTATTGGGGCACCCAGGTGGCCCAGTGGTTAAGCATCTGCCTTCAGTTCTGGTGGTGATCCCAAGATCCTGGGTGTTGGTCACCCAGGGTCCTGGAGTCAAACCCTGCATTGGGCTTCCTACTCATCAGGAGGCCTGCTTCTCTCTCTTCCACTCCCTCTGCTTGTTCCCTCTCGCGCTGCGTTTTTCTCTTTCAAATAAATAAACAAAATCTTAAAAAAAAAAGAATTTTGTGATATTGACATCTAGGTATAATAAGTGACAGAAGATACGGTAAATTAGAGAAAATATTTACTTGGTAAAGATTGTTTTCTATTTCAAGATTCTATTTCTAAGTGTGCTTTTTTCCCTGAGAAGTTGTTTACCCTCTCTATAAATCCACTTGATGAATACTTATATTAACAATCATATAGTTAGGGCGCCTGGGTGGCTCAGTGGGTTAAAGCATCTGCCTTCAGCTCAGATCATGATCCCAGGACTGGGATAGAGCCCACATCAGGCTCTCTGCTCAGCAGGAAGTCTGCTTCTCCCTCTCTCTGACGGCCTCTCTGCCTACTTGTAATCTCTGTCTGTCAAATAAATAAATAAAATATTTAAAAAGCAAACAATCATATTGTTAGTAATATTACATATGGTAATATAATACAAAGGCAATAGTAGTAGTAGCAAGTTTTTGAAGGTCATGAAGAAAAAATAGTAAGGCTTCCATAGTCCAGATATTACACTGAAATGCTAAGACACATCAGTTTTCATATTAAGCTCAGTAAATTCAAAAATTCAATGCTACGTGTGAATTTGGTCAGTGATCAAAAATCATTTTTGTATTTAAAATTAATAATATCTTAAGATTTGAATATTTTTGAAATTACTTTCATGAAATCACCTAGCTATTTCTAATTTTAAGTTAAAAGTTGCTTATTTAAAAAAATAAATAAAAATTATCTAATAGATATATATTGGCTTGGAAAACAGCATAATTAGATTACACAATTTCAAGTCATGAATCTTCAAGAATGCTTAGGTAAAAAGCATACAGGCAATTTGTGAAGTTCTGGATCACCTCTAAGTTTGTTTAAAAATAAATGGCAATTATTTAAAATACTCCTCTAGGGCGCCTGGGTGGCTCAGTGGGTTAAGCCGCTGCCTTCGGCTCAGGTCATGATCTCAGGGTCCTGGGATCGAGTCCCGCATCGGGCTTTCTGCTCAGCAGGGAGCCTGCTTCCCTCTCTCTCTCTCTCTCTGCCTGCTTCTCCATCTACTTGTGATTTCTCTCTGTCAAATAAATAAGTAAAATCTTTAAAAAAAAATAAATAAAATAAAATAAAATACTCCTCTATCATGTTTCTTCAAAAGCTCATGTTTAAAATGTGTGCGTGTGTGTGTGTGTGTGTGTGTGTGATTCATTGGTAGATATCAACATCATTTTAATACTACTTTGTTTATATTTGTAATGAAAATTTGTCAGTCTATGTTGTTTTGTGAGTTTCTGGTAACTTTTATTTTGTTTACATATATCTCTTTTTATAACAAAAATAGTAAGATACTAAGCAAATCCTGAAGATAAATGGTATTTTAATTATTTTCTGGTTCTCTGATCTTGACCTGCATATTTCTGTTGCTGTTTATTAAATACAGTTTGATATTTCTTTTTTTTTTTTTTTATTTCTTTGAAACTTTCTCTTCAACTTAGTATTATCTTTCTGAACTTTTGGCCCTGTCAAATCTAAATATAACATTCTTTATTTTCTCAACAACTTTAATATATATATGAAAGTGAGTCTGATAATTCTAAAGAACAATCATTTAGTTATGGTCAGAAAATCCCAACAGATACAATATTATTTCCAATCCATTTCATATATCCTAATTGAAATTGTATATTCACAGCATTTTATAAGAAATAATACTGATATTCAATACATGCAAATCAATAAATGTGACATATTACCTAATTAATAAAATGAAATAGAATATCATATGACCATCATAATGGATACAAAAAAAAAAGGATTTGACAAAGTACAACATCTTTTCATGACAAAAAGTCTTAACAAATTGGATATAGAAGAAACATAATTCACCTTAATAAAGGCCATATATAATAAGCCCACAACTAACATCATATTCAACCATGAAAGGTTGAAAGCTTTTCCTTTAAGATCAGGAACAAAACAAAGGCGATCACTCTCATCCCTTCTGTTTAACTTAGTAATGGAAGACTTAGCTAAGGTAATTATATACCAAAATAAATAAGAAAGGAAGAAGTAAAAATGTCTCTGTTTGCAGAAGACATGATTTTGTATAGAAAACTCTAAAGACTCTTGAAATAGGTCCTTAAACTATTGACTTGATACCTTCCATTATTTCTAATTTAAGCATTTAGTGCTCTAAATTTTCTTTCCAATACTGTTTCATCCCACATATGTTCTTTCTTTCCATTTATTTCTATACATTTTCTTTTTAATTTCATTTGAGGATTTCTATTTTGCCTATGGATTATTAGTTAAAATGGTGTTGTTTAATTTTGTGCGCTTAGAAATCTCTCAGTTGGCTCTCTCACACCGATTTATTTATTTATTTATTTATTTATTTATTTATTTATTATTTATTTGGCAGACAAGATCTCAAGTAGGCAGAGAGGCAGGCAGAGAGAGAGGAAGGGAAGCAGGCTCCCTGCTGAGCAGAGAGCCCGATTTGGGGCTCAATCCCAGGACTCTGGGACCATGACCTGAGCCGAAGGCAGAGACTTTAACCCACTGAGCCACCCTGGTACCCCCACTTACTGATTTCTAATTTAACTCCACTATGGTTAATAACATAGTCTGAGGGCGCCTGGGTGACTCAGTGGGTTAAAGCCTCTGCCTTTGGCTCAGTTCATGATCCCAGGGTCCTGGGATCAAGCCCCACATCAGGCTCTCTGCTCAGCAGGGAGCCTGCTTCCTCCTCTCTCTCTCTGCATGCCTCTCTGCCTACTTGTGATCTCTGTCTGTCAAATAAGTAAATAAAATCTTAAAAAAAAAAAAGAACATATGATAGTTGTCTTTCTCTGCTTGACTTATTTCGCTAAGCATGATACGCTCTAGTTCCATCCATGTTGTTGCAAATGGCAAGATTTCATTTCTTTTGATGGCTGCATAGTATTCCATTGTGTATATATACCACATCTTCTTGATCCATTCATCTGTTGATGGACATCTAGGTTCTTTCCATAGTTTGGCTATTGTGGACAGACCTGTACCCCTGGGGATAAAAATATATGTTTATAAAAAATCAAAAATTAAAAAAAAAAAAAGAACATAGTCTGTATGATATCAATTATTTTAAAATGGTCAAGGTTTATTTAATGGCCAAAGGAATTATCCATTTTGGCAAATATTCCTTAGGCACTTGAAAACATCATATTCTGCTATGATTGCATGTATGTACACAAACATATCATATACACACACACAATTAACTAATACATGTGTGTGCTTATGTATAATTCTGCTGGTTTTGATTATGTTGTTCAGATCTCCTATATGCTTGCTGTTGCTAAATTTTTTTTTTTTTTTTGGTCCAGAAGTTCTAGTAGTTGCTGGAAGAGCAAAATCCACAACTATAATTGTGAGTTTGTCTATTTTTTATTTCAGTTCAATCAGTTTGTTCTTCATGTATTTTGAGACTCCTTAACTTAGTGCATACACATTTAGAACTGTTTGTTTCCTGGTGGACTGATCCTCTTTTCATTAGTAATGTCCCTCTTTGTTTTAGTAATTTTCTGTGTTGTAAAGTCTAGATTATCAAATATTAATACAAATATTAATAGAACCACTATTTCATTTCCTTATTAATTTTATAAATGATTTCCTGATTTTTTTTTCCCATTCTTTGTCAACCTGCCTATGTCATTGTATTTGAAGTGAGTTTCTTGTAAGCAGCATATAATTGGGCTGCTTTTATCCACGTGGCCAATCTCTTCTTTGACTAGTGTATTTAAACCATTTACATTGTAAGGTAAATTATTAATATGCATTTGTTTCCTCAGCCACTCATTCTGTTTCTCTTCTCTTACTTTCCCATTGCACTTTCATCTTGATTTACTTAAATAGTTTTTGAGTGTATCTACTTTCTACACTCTTTGGTCTGGGAATGTTGATATGTTTAAGTGAGTGAATTACTCTAGATACTTTAATATATGTATATATTTTTTAAAGATTTTATTTCTTCATTTGACAGACAGAGATCACAAGCAGGCAGAAGAAGAGGAGGAAACAGGCTTCTCACTGAGCAGAGGGCCCGACGTGGGGCTCGATCCCAGGACTCTGGGATCATGAACTGAGCCAAAGGCAGAGGCTTTAACCCACTGAGCCACCCAGGCACCCCATGATTTTTATTTTTTAATTTTATTTTAATTTTTAATATTTTATTTATTTATTTGACAGATCACAAGTAGGCAAAGCAGGATGCAGAGAGAGAGAGGGGAGAAGCAGGCTCACTGCTGAGCAGAGAGCCCAATGCAAGTCTGGATCCCAGAACCCTGAGAACATAACCTGAGCCCAAGGCAGAGGCTTAATTCACTGAGCACCCAGGCACCCCTGTATATGAATTTTAGAAATTTATTTATTTTAAGTAATCTCTACACCAAGCCTGGAACTGAAACTCACAACCCTGAGCTCAAAAGCCGCTGGCTCTGCCTACTGAGTCAGCCAAGTGCCCCTATATGTATGTGATTTTTAGAAGTCTGCAAATGTCAACATCTTAACCTCTTGTTTAAAGTGTGAAAGCCTATGTCACTTTATATTCTTCACTTTTAAATATCATTACCTTGAACTCGGTAGGATTATAATTTTTGTTTCAATCATTAAATATGATTGGTTTTAACACTCATTAAGAAAGGGCTATCAATCTTATATACCCATTCTTTTGCCATTGTTATGACTTTCTTCCTTCCTGAGGTTTCAAAATTTCTTCTTTTATCAGTTCTTTTTTCCTTGAAGAAAATCTTTTAACAAACATTTAATGGAAAATCTCCAAGTAACAAATTATTTCAAATTTTCTTTGCCTGAAAATATTATGAACCCTTCATTCCTAAAGCATAGTTTCACCAAGTATGAAACTCACAATTGATAGTTCTTTCCTTCCAGCACTTGAAAAACATTGTGTCATTTCTTTCTGGTCTCTATTGATTCACATAAGAAATCAACTGTTGATTGATTGATTGATTTTAAAGCTCTTTTTTCCCTTTCTTCCGGTACTGATATAATAGGGATGTTGAATCTTTTGGTGTCCCACACAATCTGAGTATGTGTTCTTTTCATTGGTCATTCTATGTTATCTCTCATATTCAACTTGGTTAAATTCTATTATTCTGCTCTCAATTCATTGATTTATCATGTCATCTCCATGCTATTATTGACCCCATTTGACAGGTTCTTAATTTCTTTTTCTATGGTATTTATTTCTGTAATATTTATTTGATTCTTTTACATGGACTATTTTTTCGATAATTTATTTTTTGTTAATTTTTAAATTTCATCAATTTTTTTGTAATTGATGTTGAAACACTTTTTGTGATGTTTACCCTAAAATCCTTTTCAGATGATTCTAACATCTAATTTATCTTGGTGCTGCTGTCCATTGATTACCTTTTCTCATTTAAGTTGTGGTTTTCTTGGTTCTTTTTATGATAGATGATTTTTCATTTGATCCTAGGCATTTTGTTTTTCATGTTAGATGACTTTGACTATTATTTAAATTATTTTAGCAGGCAGTTATACTGATTTTAGATAGCATGAAGATCCTAGCCTCCTTTTGGGGGCTGTGGTTTTAATGCCAGCTTAATTTTTAGAGCTTTAACATCATTATTTTTGTCTGTTTGGTTACATAGTGCTGCTCAGGATCTTACCGGTCCCTGGTAGTCTTAACCAGGAGGATGGAAGGGGTTTTCCCAAAGCAGGGTACTTTTCAGTGGGTAAAGAGTATGGTGGAATTCCCCACAATGTCTCCTGGCAGCACAGGCGTCATTGGCAGGAGAGGAGAGTCTCAGGTTTGCACAAAGAATCTTTCTAGACCAGGCTTCTCAGTGAACTGGGTCCCTGTTACTGGTTCTGCTCTTTTGCGTTGGTGTTTCTAAAGAGAGAGCAGTCTCAGGCCTGGCAGGGAAGAAGAGCCTTTTCCATAGCTGATTATTGTTGGAGAGCATCTTGATGAATGTCTCCTGATTAGTCCAAAGAAAGAAGGTTCTGTCTTCTGTTGCTAGGTTCTTTTGCTAGGTTGGGGGTCAGGGAAAAACTACCCCCAGAGACTAGAGAGAGATGTACTGTCTGTGCACCAAGTCTGGTGAGCAGACAGCTGCTTTCCCGGTGAAGCCTGCCAGATAAAGCCTTTGTAATTCCTATTTTTAGTATATGTGCTGCCGAAGCGAGCACAAGCCTTTGTAATTCCTTGTGATCAGGCCCACTCATGCTACCAGCTATCTTTTTGCACATATCTGCCATTCCTACCCAGGCACCTCCATGTGAGATCTCTTTATTAGAGATGCTTAGCAGAGGTCTTCTCCAAGTGCCTCTGTCGAGACTACAATATTGATCTTTTCCAAGTGCCTCTGCTGAGTCTGCCTTGGGGGGTGGAGGGAAAAGGGGAACTCTTGAGAGCATTTTTCTTCACTCTCAGTACTCACTACTTTTTCTAGCCCTTTCTCTTCTTCCTCCCTCAAACCCACATCTATAAAATGGGAGAAACCTTTTGTTCATAGCTCCTTGGTAGTGAGAAGATCCCCACATCCATGCTAACCCACCTCACCCTTACCCAGAGCTGTTCTGGGCGTAAAAATGGAACATAGGGGAACTATTGATTTTTCCTGCTTAGGTCTTTAAATATCTGAGTAAGTAATTAAATGCTTGATTATTACTTTCATTTTAATTTGTTATTTATTTATTTATTTATTTATTTTAAAAAAGATTTTATTTATTTATTTATTTGACAGACAGAGATCACAAGTAGGCAGAGAGGCAGGCAGAGAGAGAGGAGGAAGCAGGCTCCCTGCTGAGCAGAGAGCCCGATGCGGGGCTCGATCCCAGGACCCTGAGATCATGACCTGAGCCGAAGGCAGAGGCTTAACTCACTGAGCCACCCAGGCACCCCTTAATTTGTTATTTAAATTGTTCACCTCAACACTTGGCAGCTCAGCATTTGATGGTCATTAAGAGAGTACATTGGAACTTGGATAAATTCACTGGTTTTGTTATCTAACATGAATTTAATTTCTTGATAGTAAGGATTTAATATCTAAGCCTTTGTAGTAATGCATTTAATTTTCCATTTAGTGGCATGTAAAAATAATATGCATATAAGTGAACTGTAGTTGGGGTCACCTTTGGTTTTTCTCATGGATTATTGAATGCATTACTAATTAATAAACTTTCTTCCTGAAGTCTTGTCTCTCTATGCTGTGTTCCCTATTCATCTGAGGTGAGACTTTTAAAAATGTAAGTCTCATTCTTTTATTTCCTATTTAAATCCAATTTATGTCTTGTCACTTCCATTAGAATATATTACAAGCACTTTGGACAGTCTAAAAGCATTTGTAATTTATTCTAAACCAAATTCTTTACTATTATCTCTTGACATCTCCCCCCTCCACACACATACACATATGTGGAAACCCACAAAATTACTTGCCATTGTCCAGAACTCCATACTCTTTCTCATAAGAATACCTGCAAAATCTTGCTTGAAGGACTTTTCAGTTAACTCTCCTAGTCATAAATGATACTCACATTTTAAACTGTGTATTCAGCGGGGAAACTTTACTGATAGCATAATTTTGTTTCTCCAATACAGATGTTAGGTCCATGGATCTTGGTTTTTATATAACCTGTCATGTAATAATAGTTTGTAGAGCTTTAAGTATACAGTTTTGAAAAAAAATGTTGTGACATGTAAAAATTACAGTTAAAATTTCAAATGTCTTTTAATAAAGTGCACAGGCATGCTCATTCTCTTACATATTGCCTGTGAATGTTTTGTGCTACAGTGCAGAAATGAGTATTGCAATATCAACCATATGATTGTCAAAACCTAAAATATTTTGTATCTAGCTCTTTCCAATAAAAGTTGCTGACACTCACTCTAAAGTATTCTTCTTTTGTTAAATCTCTCTGCTTCCAACCCAAGAAGTAACTGTCATTAATTTTTATCTCATTGCTCTTGTCATATTAACTTAATGAATAGCAATGAAATAATCTTCAAGTTTCTTAGTAGAGTGATGTTATACACATGAGATTTTTTTCTGTAGCCACTGACTCAAAAAATATAAACTCTTTACATTATAATGAGTCATCTAATTAATGAGATTGAATTATTCAATAAATGGACTCTTTGACATAATTAAATATCCTTATTTACTTTTTTGTTGCTTTTGAAAATAACAATTGCATGTTTGCACATTGGTTCAGTAGATTCATGATGTATGTTTAATCAATTATTTAATTTAGGTACATAGTTAATAATGCCAATATTTGTTCAAACTGGAGAAAATCTAGGACTCAAGGAAAGGAAGGATATTTTGAATACATATTTTGACAAAATGATATGTAAAACACTTGTTTCATTTATCAGTAATTTTATTTGGTATGCATTGCCATATTTAAAATTCTGATAACACCCCAAAATGGTAATTATGTGAGTCATGGATGTGTTACCTAACATTATCATAGTAATCATTTCACAACATAAATGGTTATCAAATCATCACACTATACACCTTAAATTTACAAAATGTTTTATGTTAATTATATCTCAATAAAGCTTAGTAAATAAAGAGTTAACAATAAGCTAGAACTTATTAGAGATTATTTAAATCCCAGAGTCATCATTTATAGGATGAATATGTTTCAAGTTCATATACACAATAGATGAAAAATTTATTGCATTCAGAAGATGTGACTCAGTTAGGGAATATATGCTTTCAAGCCAGAACAATTTTTTTAGAAAAAATGTGCTCTGTTTATTTTTATTGTAATTTCTAATTATGTTTTTGGGTTTTTATTACTATACTTTTATTCTTACTTATAAATTGGTCATAAAATGATTTAAATGATCTTGTCCTTGTGTCAACCTGGCTAGGCTACAGTTCCCAGTATTCAAACAATAATCTAGGTATTCTTTGAAGATGTATCTTAAATTTGGTTCAAGTCAATAATCAGTTAACTCTAAGTAAAGGATGTTATCCTAAATAAATCTGAGTGAGTCTGATTCAATTACAAGAAAGACCTTAAAGACAAAATCCTGGGTCATCTGGGGAAAGAAGTTCTCCCTGTGGACAGCAGCTTCAGCTTCTGCCCCAGAGTTCCAGCCTGCCCTCCCTCACAGCTTGCCCTAAAGATTGGATTTGCCCAAAAAGTCAGTTTCTTGTACAAAATGTCATAATATGTCTTCAGCTAGTTTTACTTCCTTACTTCAACCCTGACTAGTAAACAAACTGTTAAATATTTTGACATAGCAGTTCCCATATTAAATAACTAAGCCTGGGATGCCTGGGTGGCTCAGTGGGTTCAAGCCTCTGCCTTCAGATCAGGTCATGATTCCAGGGTCCTTGAATCAAGCCCCACATCAGACTCTGCTCAGCAGGGAGCCTGCTTCCTCCTCTCCCTTCTCTGCCTGCCAGATCTCTATCTGTCAAATGAATAAATAAAAATCTTTAAAATAAATAAATAAGTCAGATAATATTGTAGTAAAGCTTGCTGCCAATTTTTGCACACTTGTTCATCAAACATTGATCCAGGCTTTTTGGAGGAACAGACACGATGAAGAAATAATGCTTAAAATATTCATCTTTGGGGAGTTAGTAGAAACTTTCATAAAAAAAAGAAAAGCAAGAATAGTATTGTTCTTAATTTTTATTTATTTTTACTTTTATAAAACATTGCTTACTTATTTCAGAGAGAGATTGGGAAAATGGAGGATGGAGCCCAGGGAAAGGGGAAGCAGACTCCCTGCTGAATGGGGAGCATAATGAGGGACCCAGGAGATCATGACCAGAGGTAAAACCAAGAGCTGGACATGTAAAACACAGAACCAACCAGGAACTACCACCCCAAATTTTATTTTAAATATTTTATTTATTTATTTAGGAGTCAGGGAGATCATGAGCAGGGGGAGGTTTCCTCATGCTTATTTCTAAGCAACGACTTTCACTAGAGGAAGTAATCATTTCTTCTGATCACTACACATTACTTTTACCTCCTTTTAAACTTCAGACAGTTTATATTCATTTATGCCTGGCTTGTCTGGCTCAACATATGTTTGAGATTCATTGAGTCAATTTCTTGCCTGAGTACAGCGCACTTTGTTTACCTATATTCCCTTTGATGGACATTTAGAACATTTAAAAATTTTAGCTTTTTAAATAAGGTTTCTATGTACATTACTATACAGATTATTCTGTGAACATCTACATTTTATTTGGGAAGGGGAAATTTGTAAATGAGTTGTTGGTCATAGGATATATGTGAGTCTAACATTATGAGAAATCATGAAAGGGTTTTAAGAAATTGTTAAAGCATTTTACATTCCTACCATAAAGTTCTGAAAGTTCCTCTTGCTCGAAAGCTTTACAAAATTTAATGTGGCCAACCTCTTTTGAATCTTTTATAGAAATTTCAATTTGTTTGCAGTTTTAGACGACCATTTTATTAATTTTATCTTTGGAGATACTGTTTTTTTGGATTTCTATGTGGATATTCTTGAGCCCCCCACCCCAAACACATATAATTTATTAGAAACAGATCCTTTGAGATTTTTACATTTATGATTTTTTATAGTTTCTGATCATATTCATTATAAATGTAATTAATTCATACTTCTGAGATAAGGCTTCCCCTGATTACTTTACCAAATGCCCTCTGAACTATGATTTTATTGTTGTTGTTGTTGTTGTTTTGTTTTGTTGTCTTTTGTTATTGTTACTGGTTTGTTTTTTAGTTTCACTGGTGAAGACCTGCATAACCTAAGTGAATTTCTGGCATTCTGTTTTAATCCTCACAAGTTTTCCTGGTCTAGAGTAAATGATTCAGATGCATGCATTAATATATTCTGTTAAATGCTCAAAAGATAATATTTGCAGACACCAGAGAGTTTTCTCTTTGACTTTCTACCCTCTAAAACCTACCAATTTTAGCCACCATAATTCCCCCAGAATCCTTGAATTTGAATGTTCAACTCTAGGAGTCACTTACCCTGCCTAACTGCCTTGCGCCTCTCTTTAGGCAATAAGTAAAATAGGGCAGCCATAAGACCCCTTCCTCTGTTTTCTTTCTCTCAGATGTTACTGCCCATCTTTACTCATATCCAGTGTCATCTCTCTCTATTTCTCTGTATCTGTTTCTCCCTCTCTTGTGTGTGTGTGTGTGTGTGTGTGTGTGTGTGTGTGTTATTATTAGGTTATTTTAAGCAAGTGGATAAATCTGGTCTTAGAGTAATCTTCCCTTAATCATTAGTATAGATATTGTGATACCTCATTATGTTATTTATTTTTCTTTACTAAAAACTTTACGATTTCTCTTTAGGGTGAATTCTGGCATCATAAACTGAAGTGTTTGGGAGTATTTTGAGTTAAAAAAAATGTTCCAAAGTAGAGCAGTTGGAGAGTGAACAGTATTTAAACCTAAAATCTCCTATTCTCTATTGTCAAAGCAAAAATTCCTCTGAAGGGAAAATCCCTTGAGAGAAAAGCAATGATAGCAGAAAGGTGGGCCATAAATATTGCATGTTCAAACTTGCCTTTTCCACATATTTAAACATCAGCAGTGCTTTCAGCTACATTTAATCCTCTTCCTAGAATAAGTTATTAGCTGTAAATAATGACACCTTTGAATAAGTGAGGCAGTATAAGTTAGTGCATCTATTATGTTAACTGTATGTTATGCTTTCAGGTACAAATATTCAGTGTACTCCAAATAATATATCCATAAAAAATCTTTCAAATTTGAAATGTTATTCCAATAAAGTAAATATTTTAATTCAAACATATCATGAATATTTAGTATCATTAGAATTGATTTTCCTTGTTTAATTTAATAAAATAATAATTCTACTTCTTATCTATAAAATAAAAAATTATATGTAACTGAGGAAACAACTAATTTATAGTGCTATATATATATATTTTTTTCTTTCATCAACTATGTGGAGATAACTTGATAACAATGCCTAATAAAATCAATGACTCCTTTGGAAAAAAAATGTTTACTAAAATCCTTTGCTCATTTTTTGAAAAAGGTTATTTTTTTTGTGTGCTGTTGAATTATACGTGTTCCTGATATATTTAAAGGATATTAACCCCTTTCAGATAGATAGATGCTTTGCAAATATTTTCTCCTATTGCATAGGTTGCATTTTATTTTGTTGATTATTTCCCTTGCAGTTACAGATGTTTTTTCATGTCATGTAATCCCACTGGTGTATTTTTGCCTTTGTTTCTTGAGCTGCTGGTATCACACCCAAAATATTATTGCAAAGACCAATGTCAAGATTTTTCCCTATGTTTTTTTTATAGAAGTTTTATGTTTTCAAGTGTTACATTTAAATCTTTAATTCATTTTGATTTGATTTTTGTGCATGGCATAAAATAGACATCCACTTTAATTCTTTTACATGTGACTATCTTGTTTTACCAACACTTTTTATGACCAAAGGTATATGAAAAGGTCATTAATATTACGAATCAGCAGGAAAATGCAAATCAAAAGCACAAGGGATATCTCTTCATACTTGTTAGGATGGCTATTATTGGAAAATAAAAGATAATAAGAGTTGGTAAAGATGTGAAGAAAAGTAAACACTTGTGCATTGTTAGAAGGAATGTGAATTATTGTAGCCATTATGGAAAGCAGTATGGAGGTTTCTCATAAAATTAAAAATAGAGTTAACATATGATCCAGCAATTCTACTTCTGGACTCGCTATGTCTCTCTCCACCTCCAGGAAGATTTAGGGAATGTTACTTGAAAATTAATTAAAGCGTATTACAAAAAAAAGAAGCAGAAAATTCTGATTTTGAGGAGGAATCTCTAGACTGGGTGTCACAGGGATTTTAAGGATTTATTTGCTTTACTTTGAAGGTCCATGAGTCTATTAAACTAATTTTTTTTTCTGGATAATAATTTCCAGAGCCTCCTAATAGAAATAAAGGAAATTATTCTATGTGGGAATTCTTCATTTCAGGACTAGGGGAATTTTCTAAAATAATTTTGACAGACAATGAGCATCGCACTTTCAAAGTTAATAAAGCACACGAGGAAACAAAATACAACAAGTGATAAGCAGAAGAAAAAAACAATAGAAACAAAAATCACAAAAACTGGTATTGTTAAAGACTCACCAAAAAACAAATAGTTGTGTTATTTTCAAGAAATTTTTGAAGAGCTTGAAAATAAGAGTAAAAAGTGCAATGTTACTTCCAAGTCAGTTTAACAAGAAATAAGTGACAAACATAAAGTAACAAACAATGTAATAAGTGAAGCAAAACATTAAGGGGATAAGCCTGGCAGCATTTTGGATATAACTAAAGGAAGAAGTAGATGAGTGGAAGCTAAACTGTGAAAGAAAATGATTACAATTTAGCACAATGAGAAAAAATGATGAAGATAAAGAAAAGAGGTTACCAGAACTGGAAAGTTTTGTGGGGTGATTTATTTAAAAAGAGTTTTCAAATAATATATTTAGAGCAAAGAAATATGTAAATATTTAGTGGTTTAAGCATTTATAAAAATCATGGAAGACAGTGATATATCTATTCAAGAAGGCAGTGAACCAAAGGCAAAATGAAAAAACAAAGAAAACCCTAAGCTAGCATTTAATAATGAATCTGACATGAAAGAAAGAGAAATAATAACAAAAAAAAAGGGACAGAAAGACAGAGAGAAAGAGAAGTTTTCAGAACACCCAAAGGAAAAAAAAAAAAAAAAGACACTTTAAAATATGGCTGAAAAACAACTGACTTCTTAAAAGCAATATAAAAGCCAAGAGAATTATTAAAAAAAAAAAAATTTCAATGAGATGAAAGAAAAAAAAAAAATCAGCCCTGATTTATAAATCCAGCCAAAATACCCTGAGCTTATGAACAACTAACATTCAGCAAAGAAAATCTTCAAGAACATACATATGTATAATTTCTCAAGCAGAAGAAAAGAGTGATTAAGATGCAATATTTCTAAAGTGAAAAAATGATCAGTAAAAGAAATATTAATTTGACTTTGGAACAGAGAAATAATGATATCTAATGAGCTAAGAGGAAAAATAAAACATAAGATAACACTAATAAAATTGATGTGTAGATTAATGGAGTTAACATTATTGAAGGTCCTTTGGTTATCTAGAAAAATAAATTTATGAGTTCAAATTTGATAAGATCATTATGCATGTTGAAATGTTCCAGAACGAAAAGAAGTTCTGTCAGAAGTATTAGAAGAAACTACAAAGAGGGTTTCAAGGTTCAAAGCTGCCAGATTGCAGCAGAAAAACTAGGGCCTGCCTAGGCAATGGTAGTTTGCATCCTGGAACCTAGTTTTGCATTTCTTTAGAATCTGTATCACAAAATATGTTACATGTAGTTTGAAATAAGGCATCCAGAATTCATTTGGCAGCAAGATCTCTTACTGTTATCAGTGGTATTAAAAATCAAAGTAAATGTTTGAATACTTAAAAAAGAAAAAATGGGGCACCTGGGTGGCTCAGTGGGTTAAGCCTCTGCCTTCGGCTCAGGTCATGATCTCGGAGTCCTGGGATCGAGCCCCGCATCGGGGTCTCGGCTCAGGGGGGAGCCTGCTTCCCCCTCTCTCTCTGCCTGCCTCTCTGTCTACTTGTGATCTCTCTCTGTCAAATAAATAGATAAAATCTTTTTAAAAATTATTGAAATAAATTTGAAATTTATTGGTAAATATCAAAGAATGAAATTGGTATAAATTGCAAAAAGATGGTAACAATTAAATGCAAAAAATGTACAAATTAAAAATACAAGGAAACATTAAAGAGAGAAAAATGTCTAGTGTGAAAGATGGAAAACACAAAATAAAATGATACTTTAAACAGGGATATATCAGTAACTAAATGAAATACATATGAGTACATGCTCCAATGAGAAGTAAAACAGGTGCTAAACTAAAACATACAAAATCTAACTATATACTATTTACAGAAGAGAAAATTGTGAGCATAGGGAGGTACTGAAAGTAAAATATCCTATTTTACAAAAAGGATATAGTATCAGCAGCAACATTAACCTCTTCCAAACAGGATTTGTAATTTTACTGTTAAATATTATTAAAATTTAAAAAGTTTACCTCTATTTTATTACAATATGTATCTTATTAATGATCTGTCTTAACAAAATATGTCAGTCCTTAATAATGTTATTTTTGTTGATTTATTCCATTTGCATATTTGAAAGTTATATTCACTGAAAATAAAGACAAACACCATATAACAAGACACATATAAATGAACTTACCAATGGTCCATGTCTATTTTAATGATACTAGGACATTCGTGTCTAATTTCTACCTTTCTTTTAATGTTTACAGGAATTATGGAGGTTTTATATATTTTATTTTGTTAAAAATAAATTGTCTAGCCCATGTTATTTATTAAAAACACCAACAATTAATCTATTTCTTCTTATATGTTGTGAATAATCTAAATATATTAATTAGCCTGTTCTTTCCCCCTTTACTTAGATTATCTTGAGTCTTTAGATGAAAATTATTGTAGCTCTCTATAATATTTCAAACTATTAAGAGAAATATGAAGGTGAATTAAACTGTATTTAAGAAGCATGTGAAAAATACTGATTTTGTGTAAATGCTACCTATGTAGTCACATATCCATGAATCAACAGTAAATCCTAACTAATTAGTGAGATTCACGCAAGCAGGAAGCAGATAGTCAACAAAAATGAAAAGATCTTTTTATATGATTATTCTTAAAAAGAGCCACTGATAGTAAAGGCAAGAATGGTCTGTAAACGTGAATAAATCTTTATTAAATTATCTAATTCAGAGGCTATATAGTTAACCACTCACTGCTTTCTTTAAATGTATTTTGTTTTGTTTTTTTTAACTTAAGGTATTATTTTGAGAATTTAAATGACAATTAGATACATACAAATATAATAGCTTATCCAATATGGTTCTTTCAGGAATAGACAACCAAAGGAATAAAAAGTCTGTGCTTCATTCAAATGTCAGCATAAAGTACACTAAGCTCCTTCATCATGAAAATAAATTGACTAAAAATAGTTTTAATTTCTCCTTCAACAAATTTGTGTTATTTAATTTTATTTTTTCCTAAATTATTCTGGATGGAAAAGAGATCATTTATTATTATTTAAAATATCTCAGATGTCTTTCCAGTTCTTTCCTAGACTTAGATTTTTTTTTAAGAAAGTGAGCAGAAAAACTTAAGTGATGTGCTCAAAAACTGTTTCTCAAAGATTCAGAGTTGAGGGGAGTGTCCATTGAGATGGTTTGCTAAAATATTTTTAAAATATCAGGTGCCTAACGTTTGAGATAATTTGTTTTGTAAGCTCTACACTATCGGGATATGTCTTAAAGATAGAGTATTCTCTGATTTCAGATGAAGAAGCTAAGCTAGACATGAATTCAACATTTAACTTGATCTGAGTGGTAGAAAAATTAAGTGCTTACTATAAGTGTAAATGTTATTTTCTGAAAGCATAATTCAAGGATTATGTTTCTGTTGTATACATGATATAATACATGTAAGGTACATAAAACACACACAAGCATATTTAATTGTACATAATGGGATAGAAAAAATACAATGCCATGTTAACACTATTGCCAAGGATATAGCATAACAGGTATTTTTACATTAGACTTCAAATTGATACAATTAGAGGATGGTAATTTGGAATTCACTCTCCAAATGATGCATATCAAATTAGAACACAGATAGGGGTGCCTGGGTGGCTCAGTTGGTTAAGCAGCTGCCTTTGGCTCAGGTACTGGGCTCAGGGTCTCAGGGTACTGGGATTGAGCCCTGCATTGGGCTCCCTGCTCAGGGGAAAGCCTGCTTCTCCCTCTCTCTCTGTCTGCTTCTCTGCCTACTTGTGCTCTCTATCTATTTTCAAATAAATACATAAATTATTTTAAAATTAATTACACTGATAGAAATTTATCCCATAGAATATTGAAAAATCACCAAGAAGAATTTGCTCCTTTGATCACGCTAACATTATTGATTAGAAACATAGATGTCAACTTATTGTGAGATTACAAAATAGTTAATTATATACATCACTTAAAGAATAATTATTATTTACAACAGAAAATTAGAGGGGTGTGCATTAACACCTTGGATTAAATTTAAACAATTACAGTAAAAATATTCTGTGAGTATGTATTTTCTTTTTCTGTGAGAGCATACCATATACTGATATTAGTAGGTTTATTTTTGAAAACTGATTTAAATAATTATGAGTACAGGGACTGGGGAAGGGCACATTAGAGTCTTTTATTTACTCCTTTACTTGAGAATTTTACTATTTCATGTAACATGCTATTGTTCTATTTTTTTCCTTTTGTTTGTTTTTTTTTTTTGGTATTGCTTTTTTTTTTAAATGTGAATAAACAAGTTCTCTTATTAGAGAATACAAAAGGTAGAAAATAAGTTTATTTGAGGGATGTCTGGGTGGCTCAATGGGTTGGGCCTCTGCCTTTGGCTCAGGTCATGATCTCAGGGTTCTGGGATCCAGCCCCGCATCAGGGAGCCTGCTTCCCCCCTCTCTCTGCCTGTCTCTCTGCCTACTTGTGATCTCTCTTTGTCTGTCAAATAAATAAATAAAATCTTTTAAAAAGGCAGATAATATGAAACAGATAATTTTGACTACAGAGACTTTAAGAGTTATGAAGGAAAACTACAAATTAAGTTAAAGCCATGGGCTCTCTCCTAGCTTTAATTTTCCTATGTGTAAAAAGCATAGCAATTTTAGTTTTAGTACGCCCTTACTATAATTAATAATTCAAGTAACAACTGTAAAGGTGTTAGTTCCATACCTGATGTATATGGATATACTCAGTAACTGTTACTTACTATTATATCTTTAAAAACAAACAAAAGGATGGAAGATGACACCTGATTAAATTGTGAAACCACTTTTTTTGATGAATATTTTAAACAATTAATTTAATTCCTGATTGGTTCATTCTATTTTAGGGGTTTAAGAAATATTACCGCATTATAGTTTTTCTCATTTAATGGCGTTAACATTTACTTTAATCAGAAAGTTTCAGTCTTATTTTCCTATATCTCCTGATTACTTAATATATTCCCAGCCTCATAATATTTGATTTATTTATTTATTTATTTATAAAGATTTTCATTTATTTATTTGAGAGAGAATGAGAGAGAGCGAGAGTGAGTGGGGAGGGTCAGAGGGAGGAGCAGACTCCTCACTGAGTGGGGATCCTGGTGCAAGACTCAATCCTGGAACTCCAGGATCATGACCGAAGCCAAAGGTAGTCACTTAACCACTGAGCCATCCAGGTGCCCCCAACTTCATAATGTTTTAAATATTAATGTTGCCCCCAGCATATTTTCTGATTTGTTACAGCATATTAATAAATATAATTTATATTTTCATGCATATATTTTATAATTTGTTTTTTTATTTAACCTTCATTTTGTCTCCATTTCTTTAGATCTATAATTTTTAGGACATTAGCTTGAAATATTACAAAAATGTTAAATAATAGTTAAGACTACCAAACATCATTTATTTTATAATCTGAAAAAGACAGTCATATTTATTTTAAATTTAATTAAGATGAATATTATTCTGTGCCAATACCTTTATTATGTCAATGAATAGAGCCACAACTTTTCCACATAATGATCTCATTTCAGTCTTCTGAAGAGGTTAAGCTATAGATTTCATGTCTTTAACAAGATGATTGTTAGACTTTCTATAAATTGATGAGGAATTGAAATGTTTTCCTTTTTTTAGGATATTCCTTTAGACAAATATGTCCTTAATTTTCTATTTCTGTTGCAAAGAATGTAAACAATATCTGAAAACATCCTATGGCCATGTGAAAGAATGCTAAATCAAGTTATCCAATGCACAATTCTGAATATGTAACACCTGTATTTACCAATAGCATGGTTTGTTGAAAAGTGTGATGAATTTAATTCTTTGAAATATTATTTTATGATTTTTTATATTTTCTTAGGCTTTTTTTCTTAGTTATTTTGATGCTTTGTCAGTTACTTTAATCCTCCAATGTATGTGTTTGAATGTAGGTGCTTTTTTTTTATTATCTTATGAGATTATATATTTTCTTCTGCATTATTTATATACATGACAATATTTCAAATAATCAAACTGTATTGGTAACTTAATAATCTACATAATCAAACAATTGTCTCATCTGGAAAACCAGAAAATACTAATAAATTCTCATAATCTTACTGTGAAAATTTATAGATCTAATCCATATAAATTATCCAAAACAGTGTCCTGTAAATAGATGATATTTTAGGGTAAAAATCTTAGGGCTTGTATTTTAATTTTTGTAGATATTTTTCTTAGATCAAACATCAGCCTAAAAATCATTCTAGATTCTACTAATCCTAATTCCTAAAGTAAGTAGAACACAAAAAGTAACTTCTTCTTCCATGATCAACATTCAAATGTAATGGGATGTCATATATGCCATTAATAGCTATCCACATTATGATGTGAGAAGCATTATAAGATTCCATTACAATTAACATAGTTTAATATCTTCATCCTTTATCTTCCTCAAAACCAATTCAGTGCAAAAATTCCTACTCTTCATGTATTTTGCTTAGTAAAAATACATTAACTTCAGAAACAGAAAACTTGAAAATGATGTCTAATACCTACATGCAACAACAAAACAATAATTTCTTCTATTGATTACGAATATTGAGGCAATCATAACAGAACCATATTTTAGCATTATGCTACCTGCCAATGCACTTGACTCTACATGCATATAATCTACCTTCTCTGCTGTTGCTGTACACACATTGTTACCCCACCAGTGTCATCTCATTTCAAATTTTCAAGAGCATACTTTATCTGCTATTTTCACTTCCTCCTATGAAATAAATTTCCCCTCTGTCCTAAACTATCACCATCCATGTAAAATCTTGCTATAATAGCTTCCATTTTAAAAACAAAGAAAAGTATAATTTTAAAAATCTTCTCAATATCCCACCCCTTTCCAGCTACATTTCTCTAATACCCTTATTAAGGCCACTATCTCTCAATCCATTATTTTAGCACATTTGGGATAAGCATTAATCTTCATAAATTCAATAAAACACATCTCTAGCAAATACATTACTGAATTTTTGTCCTGTCTAGATCAACCAATCATGCCACACTTTATATTGATAACCTTTGTTTATTTCTTAAATACTTTTTCCAGGTACCTTCTGAAACATCACTGTTGTTTCTTCATCATCAGTCCCTTCACTTTTAAACATCAGGTTATGCTCTGTCAAATATTTAGACATTCTCTCTTCTCTGTGTGCATTCACTTCATAGATGGTCTCATTCAGTCATATGTCTTTAAGCATGATTCATTGACAGTGGTTAATCACTTTTTTTTTTTTTTTTTGGTTAATCACATTTTTAAAAAATCTACCCTGAGCATGTATATAGAACAGCAAACAGATACTGAAACTCAACCAACCAAAATTGCTACTCCCATCTATATGGGTGTCAAAATATATTTTCAACACCAGAAATCCCAAACCAAACAAGCCCCACACCCTAAAATTATCCTAACATAATTCAGAACTATTGCCACTTCAATAAGTAGAAACCTTTTCTTTCTTATGGCTCTGTCAAAAATTTTTGAGTCAATCTTATTTATCTTATTTTATCATGCTGCAGAGAAATCTGTTAGATGACTTGCTTAGTTTATCCCTCTAAATATATCACAATAACTGTCCAGTTCTTATCTGTGACAATATGTCAATTTTACTACTACTAGTATGGAGAGAGCATTATTCTTGACTGTGTAATTTCAATAGCCTCCTTGTCTGCTTCCATATTTATAGCCTATGCTAACTGCAGCTCTCAAAGTGATATTTTTAACACATAAGTCAAATTGTTCTTTTGGTCCAAATCCTCTGTTTTCTCTACATTTTCACTCAAAGTAAAATCAAATCCTTTAATAAGGTTTCAAGTTCTTAAGTGATCAGGTCTTCTGTCCTCTGTCTGACTTTGTCTCTTAATACCCTCTGTCTTCCTCATCCCACTCTGGCCATTCACATCTCTCTCTCTCTCTTTTAAATAAATTTCTCTCCCATTGCATATGCATTTGCTGCTTCCTCTGACTGATCATTCTTTTTCAGATATGGCTTTGTGTCATTCATTTATATTCTTCAGATCTTCGTTAAAATGTCACCTTATCATAAAAGTCTTTTCTGCCTTCCTTGTTTAAAATATCGACCTTTCTTTTCAACTCCTCCCTACTTTCAATGAAACCCCTGCCTACTTTTCTTCTTTTTTCTTTTTTCTCAAAGTGTATTTTAGCACCTGACATAGGAAATATCTGTTCTCTGTTCCATGAAGAGAGAGACTTATTTGTCATATACCCATTCTTAGGGTCTAGAATAATAACCCACATGTGATATGTATCCAATAAATTTGTGCTACATTAGTATTAGAATGATTTCATACTCAATTGTGAATGCATAACATAAATACTTGTCTTATAAAAAGTGCATAAGTGATTTGAAGATGATGAAGAGACTATCACACATCAGGAAATGACCTCAAATTCTAGCAGAGATTTAGTGGACACTACAGATCAACCAAGTGTAGGATATAAGGTCCTAGAAGTGTGGCAAGTGGAGGCATGCCTAACATACACCTGGCTTCTCAATTTTGCACTGGGTATATTGGTAAAAGACTAGTATAAAATTTTCCCAAGGCAGAGTCTCCAAAAATTCCTTACTCAGGATTTTAGCTTAGACCAAAGGCAGGATAACAAGACATGAAATTGGCCTTTTATACATGGCAATGGTCTTCACAAATCCAAGATGAGAACATTATTAAGAAGAATTCTTATCCTGTTTTATCTCTTATTTGATCAGTAAGTGATGCTCCTATAATAATATCATGTTATCATTTTTTGTCAGAATCCCTATCTATACTTATTTTAAGCAGAAAACATGCTATCATTTTAAGATAAATGACCCTTAATTTTCTAATTCTATTTTAAAGGTAGGTTTTTAGGTGTCCATCTACTATGAGAGTCTTAAAGTCTTATATATTCTATAATGCTTCATTCTGTGTGAGCTCTGTTTTAATTTTTACTAGAAATGTGAGAGAATTGATGCATAATATATTAGGCAAAACTTAAAAAAAAAAAAAAACTTCAGTGATTTCCAGCATCAAAGGTCATTTATTCTTCTGAGAGCTTGGTGACCTTTAAGTTAATTTTGTATTTTATGGATTTTTATAAATTACTTAGTAGTGTGAATTATGTGTATAGAAAGCAGGCCATGTAACTTTAAAGTTTTCTCAAATCATTTTTGGGAATCATCAGATAAATGTAAATTAGTCCATATATGTTTAAAAAAATATTTGTGTAGAAATAATAGAAAGAGGAAAATCCTTCATATAATGTTGAATGAAACGCTCTTTCCACAGTTGATCTGCAGAGCAAATAAACCTTTAAAAAATATAACAGAAGGGTTCAGCAAGAGCACAAAGTCTGCATTAAGTAAATGTTACAAAGGATAAATAGAAGTGAAATACCTGAGTTATTCACATTTGATTATTCACATGAATTATAGGAGCAATCATACTAACACAAATCTTGTTCAATCTCAGGTATACAGAAAGGCTTTAGAATTATAAAACCCTCAGAGGCATAATAGCCAACAAAAAGCATTTGTTGAGTGCCTACTGTTTGCCAGGAAGTGTATTATGGGTTGCTGAGGTGTGCCTTAATGGGTAGTTAGAATTACTTCACTGCTTGAAAACGGGCATTGGTGGATATTATCAAACATCACTGGAAAAAGAAAATCCCCTTTTTCTTTACTGAAGGATTTAAGCTAACAATTTAATTTAGAAGAGACTCATTTTTGTACAAACATACACAAACACATGCACGCATTGCAAACATTCATTTTTACTGATATCAAAATACCATGTCTATGCAAGAAAAAACATTTTGGTTTTCATAAAGTGTCATCAGTGACAACAACTGAAGGGTGTGGAGTCTGTCTGCCTTTATTTCCAATTCCAGGTCAGTCCTTAAAAAGCTGTAGGATCTCACAAAATATTTAATCTCTCTGGACTTAAATATTTTTAATCTATAAAATGATGTGATACTATTCACATGATTATCAAATTCAGTTTGCTTTCAGATCTATCCCTCAACAATTCTGTTTTTTTTTTTTTTTCTTTCTTTCTTTTTTTTTATTCATTGTCACAGAAACTGAAAATATTTGTAGTCTTCCCTGACATCTGGTTTCTGGATAGGTTCAGCCAAAGGAAGGCAAAAGCTGAAGATTGGAGGGAAGAAGTGGGCTAATTTTCTTGCTCCTTCCTCCCTCCCTTCCTTCCTACCTTCCTTCTGTTTCTTTAGATTTTTATAGTATCAATAAGGTGTTATTCCCCTGGAATCTGAGAGTATGGCTGGCATGACTCTTTTCTTCAGAACACATGGTGGAAAAGCTATCTAGTGAGAGGTGGGGTCAGGGAGAAAACTTGATCTCTGACAGAGAAACTATTAGAAGCAGAGAGAAGAAAGAAAAAAAGGGAAAGTAAGGAAAGGAAGAAGGAACTGGGGGTGAGAGAGAGGAAGGGAGGGAGAAAGAAAAGGAAAGAAAGAAGAAAGGAAGGAAGGAAGAAAAGGAAAATCTGCACAGAGATGATGACAATACTAAGCAGTAAGGAGAATAAGACAGAATTACATCAAATTGGGTACTTAAAACATCTAACCTCATCGCTGATTAGCCCTGTGGAGACCACCAGTTTGGAGTCCCGACTGAGAGACCTGGGCAGAGTGTCTTCCCCTCAGGTGAGACTTCCAACTGACCATCCGATAAGCACTGTATTTATGGAGCAAAAGACTGGGGTCTGAAGATGAACATTTGTGCTCCTATGTGCTGTTTGGAGGGGCTGCATTTCTGTGTTATCATGTCTTTACATCTTCACGGAGCCTGGCCTAGGTGTGCTTGGCTCCCTTCCCAAACTCTATCCTAATGGGGCCAGCCCAGCTTGGAACCAAGGGTGATGCAAGGCAAAATTCAAAGCTTTTAGCATCCATACCAGAAGGGCCAATTCTGACATGTAGGCCAACTAATGTCAACTAATCAGACTCTTAGGGTCACTCATGCAGCCCAAGTCTCACACACATTTTTAAGCCTGCCTGTGTATGTTCAGGTCAGGGTGGTCAGTTATGTAGGACAAATCACAGAAATATTCATCCGTACAATACACCATAAAATTGGTCCTCATCTTGACTTCCAGGCTCTACTTTCTCTCATTGTCCTCCAATCCCTACTCCCTTCTGCTGCTAATCATTGGGTTTTATTACTAACTCCTGTTTTTGTTACTCAGCTTTTTTAACCAACTCAGTAACTTTATTTTTCTGTATTAAAATCAGATTATAAGACCTAGACTAGTTTCTGTTTTACTAAGTATACCTGAATGATAGAGTGTGTATCTACCTCACAAGATTAATGAGGCTAACAAAGTTCAAAGCCAGAAATTTGCATGGCACAGATAAAATTTTCAATAAATATTTGTTATAAGCAAAACATAAAGTACAATCCTTTTATTTTGTCATTGATTTCACATAAAATGAATCAACTGTTGACAAATTAAGGATGAATTTATGCAAGATTATTCAACAAATATTTATTAATTATTCATAGGCATACCTAGGAGACATTGCAGATTCTGTTCCAGACCACCCCAATAAAACAAATATTAAAATAAAGCAAGTAAAGTGAATTTTTTGTTTTCCAGTAGTGTATATATGTTATCTTTATACCATACTGTTGTTTATTAAGTATACAATAGCATTATGTCTAAAAAAATCAATGTATATACCTTAATTTTAAAACACTTTGTTGCTAAAAACTTAACCATCTTCTGAACTTTTAGTGAGTTATAATCACTAATCACAGATCATCATAACAAATATAATAATAATGAAGTTTATATTATTATGAGAATTACCAAAATGAGATATAAAAACATGAAGTTAGCAAATCTGTTAGAAAAATAACACTGATAGGGGCACGTGGGTGGCACAGTCAGTTAAGCCTCTGACTCTTGGTTTCAACTCAGGTTGTGATCTCAGGTTTGTGATCTCAGGGTTGTGAGATTGAACCCTTCTTCAGTCTCTGCACTCAGCACAGGGTCTGCTTCAGTTTCTTTCTCCCTCTTCCTCTACCCCTTCACTGCTGTGTGTACATACTCACTCTCTCAAATAAATACCGTAAAAAGAAGGAGGAGGAGGAGGAGGAGGAAGAATGGTGCTGATAGACTTGTCCCATCTAGGGTTGCCAAAATCTTCAATTTGTGAAAAGCACAATATACATGAATTACTATAAGGAGAATCACAATAATGCATGCCTGTATTTTATGTCATAATGTATCTTTGTGCTGAAGTGAGTGAAACTGAGCAAAGAGAAAAAACAAAAGTTCCTGGCTAAAACTCTTCTATTCTTACTCTTCTTGAGGGAAAAACATATTTTTAAAAGAGAAAGAGGAGCACCAGGGTGTCAGTGGGCTAAGTGTCTGTCTTCAGCTAGGCCATGACCCCAGGGTTCTGGGATTGAGGCCTGCAATGGGCTCTCTGCTCAGCAGGGATCCTGCTTCTCTCTCTGCCCCCGTCCCTCCCCCTGCATGCTCTCCCTCTCTCTTCCTCTCTCAAATGAATAAATAAAATCTTTAAAGAATAAAAATTAAATAAACAAGAGAAAGAAAATATAGTATTTTAAATACTCATAAGTTCCAGAGAGTAAACTGAAGGCAGGTTAAGAATGCTGAGGAGCTGGTGATCAGGAATGTTTACTCTGTGAAGGCGTCGGCAAAGTAGGCCCAGGGGCCAAGTGAGGCCACATGGGCAGGTATGTATAGTACCTTGCTCTTCTACAGCTAGAAAGGTCAAGTGAAGTCTCTAAAGTGGGAGAAGCTTATTGTTTTCAAGGTAAAACAAGAGGACATTGAGGAGAGAATGACCAGAGCAACAAGGCCTGGGAGCAGGGAGGGTGGGAGATCAGTCAGTGTGGAAATTCACAATTAGTGATGATTTTAGGTTTTACTCTTAGAAGGGAAGCTATTAGAAAGCTATGAACAGTGGTGAGATGGTATTTATCTACATTTTAAGATCACTATGATTCCTGGATGGAGAATAACCTCAAGGAAACAGGATGACAAACAGGGTGACCAATTATCCAGCTTAGGCAATGATCCAAGTGCCTGACGGTTGCCTGGATGTGGATGGCAGGGAGAGTAACCTGACATATGTCTATTTTTATTATTTATTTATTTATTAAAGATTTTTATTTATTTATTTGATAGAGAGAGACACGACAAGAGAGGGAACACAAGCATGGGCAGTGGGAAAGGGAGAAGCAGGCTTCCCACCCAGCAGCAGGGAGCCCAGTGCAGGCTCCATCCCAGGACTCCCTGATCATGACTGGAGCTGAAGTCAGATGCTTAAGGACTGAGCCACTCAGGTGTCCCAGTAACCAGATATATTTTAAAGATAAGTGTTCACGGATTGCATGTGGTGTATAAAAGAGAGAGGTTATAAGTGTTATACTTTTTAAGTCAAAACAGAGGAGCAAAATAAATAAACATGCCTATATAAAGGGTGAATTATGTTCCTAACTGAAGAACAAGGTACTTGTGATGTAAGCTATTAGCTAAAACACAGCTTCTCAGTGGAATAAATGGATGAGGAGATGGCATAATGTCTGTTACTTAGAATTAGAAGTCTGGTGGAAATGAAGTCCTTCCCAATACTGAAACCAATAGTTACATGAAAATGATTGAAAAGTTACTTTATAATGGTACTGAAATAAACACTATATCATCTGGTTTCATAGCTAATCAGCACATTAGACTCTTATCTTTTCCCAAGGTGCTCTGTGAACTACCAGGTTTAACTGGAAAATCCTGGGCTTTTGGACATAAGTGCTTACATATATACATATTATTATTACTACTATTACTTTATTTTGTCATGATGCTTTATTAGTCCATATTACTATGCATCATTTTTTAGTAATTCATTTATATTTATTACCATTATTTTATATAATATCCAATTATGACACACATTTCATTATTTCCTTATATTTAATATAGGAGCAGAAAATTTTGTTGTCAACTCTATGAATATATAGTGGTTTTTATCTTTCATATAGATTTTTTAAAAAATTAAAATTTTCCACCTCTCGCCACTATCAGCCACTAAAAATTTTATTCAAATATGCCAAGGTATGTCAACATACACAAGTAATGTAAATACTTTAAAGTGTAATAATAAATCATAGGAGACATTTTTGAAATAGTCAATTTATCATAATTTATAACATATCTTTATGTATATAAATGTATACAGACACGGATTCTACCTACACAATATACATTTCACCTTAATTCCTTAATTATGGAACAATTTGGCCAAAAAACCTGCAATTAGAATTTGACCAATAAGTCTATTGTCCAGAATTATTTGCTCTCATGTACTTATAGTAATTTATTTTCTTGAATTTTTCAACCTTCATTCATGAAAGTTTAGCAATTTAAACCATTTTTTATTGAGGTAGGAGGGACATTTGTTTAGATGTTTCTGTGAAAAATGTCAAAGTACTAGCCAGTATTCGTTCTTCCACTTATTTTGTCTTAAATATAGATGTGATAAATGAAATAAATGGTATCTTGCAACATGAACTGGAAAGCATGGGGAAAAGGTCAGTAGGAAAGGGGAACTTTGTTCCCAATAACACTGAGGATCAAAACCAAATAAAAAATTCATTATTAGCCAAATTTTTCTAAATGGAAAAATCGATTTTAATATCAGTTTACTTTACATAGATAAATGTTACTTGCACTGAAAATCTGTTCCAAATAATTCAGAACATTATTCATCCATGGTGGAAGTATTCATATCACTTGTCCACTCTTACATTTTTTGCTAAGGTAGAGAATCAAATACAATTAAAAGAAGCAAATGTTTCTACAATCTTCTAGGGATATAATAAAATACACAAATACAATAAGATAATATTTCCTATATTCATTTTAGTACATCAGTTTAATAATTATTTGAAATATTTTCAGTTGATCTGAGTCAGATTTCAGAAGGATTTGTAGCTGGAAATGTTTTCTTCTTTAAGAAGATTGAAATGGCCACATTTGTTTTAACATCTGATATTTATAGCCATTAATTCACATAGCGTGGCAAATATGTTCCAGCCATTGTCATTAATTAATTCAAATAGGGTTCAGTGAGGGATTCAGAAGGAGAGGGTAGAGTTATATAATTTAGTTCAGAAAAAGTTTCTCTTAAGAACTAAAATTAGGGATGCCTGAGTGGCTCAGTCAGTTAAACATCTGCCTTTGGCTCAGGTCCTTCAGCTCAGGTCATGATCAAGCCCTGCATCATGCTCCCTGTTTTATGGGAGCCTGCTTCCTTCCCTCTGCCCCTCTGCCCTGTGCATGCCCTCTCTCTCTCACTCTATCTCAAATAAATAAACAAAATCTTTTTTTTTAAAGAAGTAAAATAAATTGCTTTATCAGGTACATCTCTATATTTTATTTTTCCCTTTTTGAAAAATGAGCATAATAAATTATACATATATCTGATGCATGGAAAGGAAAATCTATGAATAATTTTATGAATGACTCATAATCAGAAGAATTCTGTGTGATTTTTATCATATGGCCATATTCATGTTGCCTTTCAAGCTTTTTAAAGTAATTTTTCTTAATCTCTTTTCTTTCATTATGTATATGCTAGTAAATCCACTCCTCTACCTAAAACAATAATAAGGACGCTCATGGCTGAAACATCAATTTGGGAAATGATTTTTGAAGTGAAAGACTCTTTCCTTGACGAAACTTTAGTCAGGATCCTCTGAGACCTCTTTTTCACTAGTGTCATCTTGAGTCCTATCTTTAACATGCTATGTCCAGTGGTAGCAAGAATCCTGCTCAGTCAGCTTAAAGAATTCCCCACCATTAATATTTGATCCCCCCAAGATATGTGATCAAATTCCTCATGTTCTACCTCTTATACTGGTCACCTGGGTCTCTCTTCAGCAGGAATTGTATTCAGTCAGTTTAATAAAATGCTTCTACACTTTGATGTCTCCTTAGTAATTGCTATCCATTCATCTTCTCAGTGTGTTGTTGGCTATATATCCCCAACTATTTTTGCTATACTTAGAGTTGAGCATTGTCTTCTCCCACCCCAAAATAGTCCTGAATGAAATCCTCCTTGCTGTTTTAACAAGTGTCAGAATAATTTTTCTTTAACAGAACTAACACAGTATAGGTTAACTATTGAAGCAGAACTACTCCAATACAACCTGCAGATTTTTATCAATTACCATTCATTCTAACATTGTAAAAGCATGATTACTTTGTGTATATCTTTTTCATGCAACAACTTTCTAATTATTTGCATATCAATCTATTTTTAATTATTTTGGAAGTTTTACTTTTTAATTGTACACACAATTAAGTAAGAATGGAATACTCAAAATAAATTCTAAGAAATATAAAGCTGTCAAAATTGGTCAACTTAAATTGATTAACTTAATTCTGTTTCCCTGAACCACATTGTAAATGAAGTCTTAGTTTCACAAGAAACTTGGTAAAAGGTCATAAGCTAAAGTAAAGAATAACTAAACTATTAGCTGGTTAAATGTATGTCTATGCTAACTTTAAATGAAATAAAATTTAAACGAAATATTCCATTTGTTATTTTAAAAACTCCATATATTAGAGCTTACAATAGCTACCCACTCTCCTGGCCAATAGTAATAGTGACAGCATATAGTTAACACCTATAATTAAATATTTCATTTCATAAAATAATACTTTAAAACTTGATTGTTGAGTTTTAAGTTTTTAAATGTTTGAGTATTTAAAATTTAAGAGCACATAAAAATCTTAGAAAAGGACTTTCATTAATAAAATATTCAAAATATGGTAAATTATGCATTATGATTTAATATATGCAAATTGACAAGTGATATGAATAGTAAATTTGAATAGAGAAAATATGTACATAAATGAATGGTATTTCAGAATCTAAGCAAACTGATGACTGCATTATGTACTTGTCCCCAAGGTAAATGAAATATTAATTAGAAAACTTTTTTCATTAAGGGACCAATAAATGAGTATGAACAAATTTTGTTTTTTTCCCATCTTTTTAAAGAATTTTGTTCAATATATTGTCCCCCTAATGTTTTAATATTATTTTTTAGTAAATTGCTTCATTTGTAACAAGACAATGCTTATAAAAGAAAGAATAATGGAATTATGCTTAGCTTTTGAGATTTTTTTTTAAGATTTTATTTATTTGAGAGAGAGAGAGTGAGAGAGAGCATGAGAGGGGAAGGTCAGAGGGAGAAGCAGACTCCCCGTGGAGCTGAAAGCCAGATGCAGGACTCATCCCAGGACCCTGGGATCATGACCTGAGCCAAAGGCAGCAGCTTAACCCACTGAGCCACCCAGGCATCCCAGCTTTTGAGAATTTGGTGGTATAAGATCCTCTATGTTTATTCTTATTTTATGTCCTTAAAAGTTATTGCTGCTATTACTAATAATTCTCTTATATGGTAGACTTGCTTTCTATATAATCTTTTTTTCAAAAGAGAAAGTCTATATCTCTTATCTGATATAAAACAGAAACAAAGGTATCTATTTCCATTTGTAAATGTTAGTAACTTACCATGTATCACTTTATATAATGTTTGATTTGACCAAAGAAAAGGATCATAAACCTAAATGTAAAATTCAAAGTTATAAAACTCCTAGAAGATAACAAAAAAGAACCTCTAAATGACCTGGAGTATGGTGACGACTTTTTTGATAAAATACCAAAAGTACAACCCATGAAAGAAATAATTGATAAGCTGGATTTCCCTAAACTTAAAAACTTCCATTCTACTAAAAGCACTGTCAAAATAATTAGAAGAGAAGCCACATACTGTAAGGAAAAATTTGCATAAGACTTCTGATGAAGGCCTGATACCTAAAATATAAAAGAACTCCTAAAATTCAAAATAAGAATGGAAACAGACCAATTTTAAAATGGGCAAAAATTAAGGTACATGAAAAGTTGCTCAACATTGCTAATTATCAAGAGAATGTAAATCAAAATTGCAATGAGATATCACCTTACACCTGTTAGAATTGCCATCACCATAAAGATAAGAGATAGTAAGTGTCAGTGAGTATGAGGAGTAAAGGGAACACTGGTACACCTTTGGTGGGAATGTAAATTGGTATAACCAGTATAAAAAACAGTATGGAGTTTTTTTAACAAAATTAAAAAGAGAACAACCATATGATATGACAACATACTCAAAGGAAATGAAATTACTCAAAGAGATATCTTTATCCTCATGTTCATTACAGCATTATTCACAATTACCAGGAGATGAAAACCACCTAGGCATCCACCAATGAATGAATAAAGAAAACACACACACACACACACACACACACACAAAATAAAACAAAACAAAAACAAAAACCACGGTGTGATATTATTTGGATTAACCCAGAGGGCTAAGTGAAATAAATCAGAGATAGATAATACTTGGGGCATTTGAGTGGCTCAGTAGGTTAAATATCCCCTTGATTTCAGCCCAGGTCAGATTTCAGGATCCTGAAATCTAGCCCCACTTCAGGCTCTGTGCTCAGTAGGGAATCTATGATTCTTTCCCTCTGCTCCTGCACCTAATTGCTCTTTCTCTTTTTCTCAAATAAATAATAAGTCTTTTTTAAAAAAGACAATATTGTATATAACTTATATACATATAATATTAAAAAAACAAGCTTACAGAAACAGGGAATAGATCAGTAAAAAATAAATGAATAAATGAGAATGATTAGTGACTTACAATGCATTACTTTATACATTATTTGATTTGGCCATTTCAAATTTCATTGGTAATGTAATTTGACCACAAGTTTGACAGATTGGAAAGTGTTCTATAAGTAAATATTCCAAAATACCCTCACCAAACAATAGGCTGTAATACAAACTGAAATATTTAATATTTGATATTTAAATATTAAACTCTGATGGTACATAAGTGAATATTTGTTGCTTATCTGATAGCTTGCCTTAATTCTGTAACTGAAATAAGAACCATCCAACTCTGTTGTTCACTCCTGTTCTGCTCTGCAGTTTTGCATCTATTATACAGGGTTCAAATCTACTTGAGACAAGAATATTAAAAATGTAGCTCACTGAGTCCAGATATGGAGAATGGAGAAATCACATATTTTTTTTTCTCTTTTTCTTTCCTTAATACCATTATATAGAAGTCAGATTAAAATTAGTAAAAAAATGAGAAGCCTTCCTTGTAAACTAGCTGAAATAATATACTCTACATTGTGCAGGAGAATGGGACAATTTAATTGGTTTATTCATTTACTTAACTATGACTATTTTTATACTTTCAAATTATAATAAATTTAATTGCAGATTAAAAAAAAATTCACTTGTTATTATCTGCATAAACATTTCTTCCATGCTACCTCTCTGTGTATCTGACCAATTCAAATTATCACTCACAGACTATCCAGATTCACTTCACTAAGCACTTGCTTAGAATAACAAAGACAAATTCTGCAATTAGCAACATGTTAAAACTTATAATTTTCCATCTAATTGAATTGAATACCAAAAATTTCTCTTTCAGTAAATGGCCTCTACTCTATCATTGAGATTGTCTCATAGGAATCAGAAAGTGTGAAAATTCTAATAAGGAAATTATGAAAATTTAAAATGAAATTATACTTTCTGTATTATGCTTACTTCATGCTCAGAAATATATATTTTATAAAATTATAAAAACATATCTATATTAAAGTTAGATTTTATTTTTCTTTCCTTGGATTTTCTGTTCTCTTTCTGCTTGTTATTGCAGGTACATTTAGAAAAAGTATACCCATTGTAATGTTGTTTTATTTTTATTTTTTGTTTTTCTTTATTTTTTGTATTGGTAAAATATTCATGTGGACTTGGGGAAGTGATATATAATCAAATGACCATATTTTTCTTTGTTTCACTTTCTCAAAAAATTTATAATCAATTTTTCCAAATTTTAATTGTCTCAAATATATTTGCTTTGTTCATTACCTTTTATGCCTGTAAAAATTTCCTAAGCATGAAAAGTTGCAAATTAGATTAAATATGTCATGTTTAAAGTAGTTTGTTTGTTTGTTTGTTTTTTAAGTTATTTTCCATTATTATGTAACAGGTATTCTCAATATCACATCTTTCGAAGGTTTGGCTGTTCTTTTGTAACTTGACTTTTAAGGTATATAAAATGTTCTGGATCAGAGAAATCATGTAGTTCAGATCACTAAGGGAAAACTACATAACATTTGCTAAATCATGCTAATAGAAAAGCCTTAGAAACAATAGGAATTTTTTTTTCAAATACTTTAAATACCCCATGCGAAATTTACATTTAGCATTCACTGCAACCATCAAAACCACCTAAAGTAGGGGAAATGTCAGTGAAAGAGATTGAAACTAATAAAAAGAGTAGTAATTGCTTCACTTGTCTAAATTATCATATTTATTATAATTATTTAGAATATATAATATAAGACAGTCAAGTTAAACCAAGTACCTGAAGATATGAACACCCTTTTTATTTTAGGAAATAATTAAAATGCTAATTAATAGGTAGAGATGAACTTTTCAACTGATAAAACATATATACCTGTCCTTAGTGGATTTGAAAAGGTTGTTCTAAATTTAAGGAAAAAGATAAGTTTTCTACAGTAAAGTGTGGAAAAACCTTCAAATCTTAACCAATAGTTGCATTAAAATCTTATAATGTGTTCACCAAGAAAAAAATAAGATAGTTCAGTTAGAAAATGTAATTTAGGAAAGGATGTAGATTTTAAAAACACTTTTTATTCAAAATCTTGGTCATGAGGTGAAATATATTAGACTGGAATCTGAATACTTATTTAAATCTGAATCTGAATAGATATGTATGTGTAAACTCATTAATTATCTACATCATGAAAACTGGAGAAAAATTTGCTAAGCTGCTTTCATACCTTAAAAATTTAGAATTACAATGTTTCAAAGATGTCTTCTCTTCGTCTCTGATAACTCATAAATGACAATTATTCATTGATGTAAAAAAATATGTGAATATCTCATAATTGGAACTATATGTGGAAATATGCACTTGCTTCATTGACTTTCAGTAGTATATATATTTTAGCTCAAATTATATGCAGATTGAAAAAAATAACATTAGTAGATTCTTCACTTACTGCTCTTTCCTAAAACCAACAAATAATTTTGTATTAGTTTCCAAGAATACAAAGACAAATGTTTGATTGGAAATACCAAATTCTTAAGATTCTTAGGTATAAAAATGAAAAACAAAATTATATTCAGTGTCATCAAACATATTTACTCTGAATGTGACTTAAGTTTCAAAAGATGAAGGACACCTGGGTGGCTCAGTTGGTTAAGTGTCTGCCTTCAGTTCAGGTCATGATCCCAGGGTATTGAGATCAAGTCTTGCATTGGGCTTCTTGCTCAGTGGGGAGTGTGCTTTTCCCTCTTCCAGTCCTGCCTGCTGCTTCTCCTGCTTGTACTCTTTCCCTCTGGCAAATAAATAAATAAAAACTTAAGAAAAAAAAAGTTTTAGAAGATTAAGTTATAATAAATGGAAATGTTATTAATTTAAACACGTTATAAATAAGTATAAGAATACTTGAATATATACAGCTGGGGCATTGATGAATAGCAACACACAAGATACATAGTAAGTATATATTTTATATCATATATGAACACATACGATACATATCTGTTTATATATATCATATCATATATGATAAATAAGTAGATCATACATAATAATAAGAAACTACATTAGCTGGAATTTGCTTCATTTTATAATTTCCCCAATCCCTTTTTTAACCAAAAACTTAAAGAGGTTATGACACCTCATTCACTGCAAAGGGTAACACTACATCAAAAAATCATTTGGCATTGTAAGAGATAGCTCACTAGCTGAGCACCAAAATTTGAAGCTCAATGTAAAGTAATTTTTATAAAATTTAATTCTGGATTAATAGGTGGTTATAGTGGGCACTGGCTGGACATATGGAAGGTACTTCTAAACACTAATATTATGCTTGAATGACAGAACCTAAGCTGGTTGGATTGATTGATGGAGGCCTTGTATAAGCTTTGAATAATATAAATCAAAAGGCTAAGATGGGCACTTAGGGGGCTCAGTCAGTTAAGCTTCCAGCCCAATTTCAGCTCATGTCATGATCTTAGGGTTGCAAGAAGGAGTCAGGCATTATTTCATACTGGGTGTAGAAACTGCTTAAGATTCTCTTTCTCCAAGGTCAGAAATATTGGAATCCCTGAGGGAGAAGACAAAGAAAGAAGACTAAAAGATAGAGTTGAACAAATTCTCAATGATAATTTTCCGAGTCTGGGAATGGAACCAGCATTCCTGGCCTAGAGGGAGAAAGATCACCCCCAAAATCAACAGATCTAGAAAGACCTCAAGACACTTGTTTGTGAAAGTGAGTAATCATAGTTTTAGACAAGAGCTCTGAGAGCAGCTAGGGGGAAGAGATTCCTTACCTAAAAGAGGAAGGTCCATCAGAATAATGTTAGACCTGTCAACAGAAACCTGGCAAGTGAGAAAGGGCTAGCAAGACATATTCAGGCCACTAAATGAGAAGAACATACAGCCAAGAATACTTTATCCAGCAAGGCTGACATTCAAAATGGATGGAGAGATAAAGAGCTTCCAAGACCAGCAAAGTTTAAAAGAGTATGTGACCACCAAGCCAGTGCAACAAGAAATATTCAGGGGGTTTCTAAAAAAGAAGTAAGAACCCAAGAGTGTCATAAAACAGAAATCTACAGAGATAATCTATAGAAACAAGGACTTCACAGGCAACATGATGTCAATAAAAACGTATCTTTCAATAATCACTCTCAACGAGAATGGCTTACACACTCCCATAAAACAGCACAGGGTTGCAGATTAAATAAAATGACAGGACCAATCCATATGTTGTCTACAAGAGACCCATTTGGAACCTAAGGATATATCCAGACTGAAAGTGCAGGGATGGAGAAGAATCTTTCATGCCAAAAAGATTGGCATGAAATGGGCCTCAAAAGAAAGCTGGGATAGTGATTCTCATATCAGATAGATTAGATGTTAAACTAAAGACTGTATTCAGAGATAAAGAAGGGCATTACATCATTATTAAAAGGTCTATCCACCAAGAAGATCTAACAATTATAAATATTTATGCTCCCAATATGGGAGCAGCCAACTACACAAGACAACTGTTAATCAAGATCAAGAGTCATATTGATATGCATACATTAATAATAGGGGATCTTAACACACCACTCTCAGTAATAGACAGATCATCCAAGCAGAAAATCAAAAAAGAACTTAAGAAACAAGAGCATTGAATGACATCTGAACCAGATGGATCTCTTAGGTATATACAGAACATTCTACCCTAAAACAACAGAATACTCATTCTTCTTGAGTGCACACAGAACTTTCTCCAGAATAGACCACATACTGTATCACAAATCAGGATTCAACCACTACCAAAAGATTGAGATTATTCCTGCAAATTCTCAGACAACAGTGCTTTTAAAATGGACCTCAAAAACAAGAAGAAGTTTGGAACAAATTCAAACACCATGCCTATGAATGTTTGGATCAACCAGGAAATCAAAAAAGAACTTAAACAATTCATGGAAACCAATGAGAATGAAGACACTTTGGTCCAAAACCTATGGATTACAGCACAAGCTGTCCTAAGAGGGAAATACATAGCCATCCAAACTTCCCTCAAAAAAAAAAAAAAAATCCAGAATACACCAGCTCTCTTTACACTTTAAAGAACTGGAGAATCAACAACAAATTAAGCCAACCCCACACACAAGAAGGGAAATAATCAAGATTAGAGCAGAGATCAATGAGATAGAAACTAGTGATACAGTAGAACACGTCAACCAAATAGAAGATGACATTTTGAAAGAATTAATAAGATTGATAAACCATTGGCCAAACTAATCCAAAGAAAAGAAAGTGGTCACAAATTAATAAAATTATGAATGAAAAGGTAGAGATCATGACTAACACCTAAGAAATAGAAATAATCATGAGAAATTATTAACAGTTATTTGCCAAGAAGTTAAGCAACCTAAATGAAATGGATACATTCCTGGAAACCTATAAACTTCCAAAACTGAATCAGGAAGAAATTGCCAACCTGAATAGACCAATGTCTAGTAATGAGATTGAAGCAATGATCAAAAACCTCCCAAGAAACAAGAGCCCATGACCTGACGGATTCCCTGAAGAATTCTACCAAATATTCAAAGAAGAACTAATACCTACTCTCCCAAAGCTGTTAAAAAAAAAAAAAAAAAAGAAAGAAACAGAGAAAACTTCCAGACTCTTTTTATGAAGCCAGCATTACCCTGATCCCCAAACCAGGCAAAGATCCCACCAAAAAAAAAAAAAAAAAAAAGAATTTTAGACCAATATCCCTGATGAATATGGATGCTAAGATTCTCAACAAGATCCTAGCTAATAGAATCCAACAGTACATTTAAAAGGTCATCCACCATGACCAGGTCTGATTTATCCATGGCATGCAAGGGTCTTTCAGCATTCACAAATGAATCAATGTGATAGAACAAATAAATAAGAGAAGAGAGAAGAACCACATGGTCCTCCTAATGGATGGAGAAAAAACATTTGACAACATATAGTATCTGCTCCTGATTAAAACGATTCAAAGTATAGGGATAGAGGGAACATTCCCAACTTCATAAAATCTATGAAAAACCCACAGTGAATATCATCCTCAATGGGGAAAAGCTGACAGATTTCCCTTTCAGATCAGGAACATGACAAGGATGCCCACTCTTGCCACTCTTGCTCAACCTAGTACTAGAAGTCCTAGCAACAGCAATCAGACAACAAAAAGAAATAAAAGGTATTCAAATTGGCAATGAAGAAGTCAAACTCTCTCTCTTTGCAGATGACATGATACTTTATATGGAAAACCCAAAAGATTCCACCCCCAAACTACTAGAACGCATACAGCAATTCAATACTGTGGCAGGATACAAAATCAATGTACAGAAATCAATTGCTTTCTTATACACTAACAATGAAAATATAGAAAGGGAAATGAGAGAATCGATTCCATTTACTATAGCACCAAGAACCATAAGATACCTGGGAATAAAACTAACCAAAGAGGTAAAGGGTCTGTTCTCAAGTAACTACAGAATACTCATGAAAGAAATTGAAGAAGACACAAAAATATGTAAGAGCATTCCATGCTCATGGATTGGAAGAATAAACATTGTTGAAATGTCTATAGTACCTAGAGCAATCTATACTTTCAATGCCATTCCAATCAAAATTCCACTGGCATTTTTCAGAGCTGAGACTACAATTCTAAAAATTGTATGGAACCAGAAGAGACCCTGAATTACTAAGGAAATTTTAAAAAAGAAAAACAAAGCTGGGGGGCATCACATTGCCTGATTTCAAGCTTTACTACAAAGCTGTGATCACCAAGACAGCATGGTACTGGCAAACAAACAAACAAACAAACAGACAGACATATGTTCCAGTGGAACAGTGTAGAGATCCTGGATATGGACTCTTAACTCTGTGGTCAAATAATCTTCGACAAAGCAGGAAAAAACATACAGTGCAAAAAAGACAGTCTGTTCAATAAATCGGGTTGGGAAAATTGAACAACTATGTGTGGAAGAATGAAACTCGACCATTCTGTTACACCATACACAAAGATAGACTCGAAATAGATGAAAGACCTCACTGTGAGGCAGGAATCTATCAAAATCCTAGAGAAGAACATAGGCAGTAACCTCTTTGACATTGGCCACAGCAACTTCTTTCAAGATATATCTCCAAAGGCAAAGAAAACAAAAGTGATAATGAACTTTTGGGACTTCATCAAGATCAAAACCTTCTGCACAGTAAAGGAACAATCAACAAAACAAAGAGGGAACCCAAGGAATGGTAGAAGATATTCACAAATGACAATACAGACAAAGGGCTGATATCCAGGATCTGTAAAGAACTCCTCAAACTCAACACACACAAAACAGATAATCACCTCAAAAAATGGGCAGAAGACATGAACAGACATTTCTCCAAAGAATATATACAAATGGCTCTCAGACACATGAAAAAATGTTCCTCATCACTAGCCATCAGGGAGATTCAAATCAAAACCACATTGAGATACCACCTTTACACCAGTTAGAATGGCCAAAATTAACAAGACAGTAAACAACAAGTTTTGGAGAGGATGTGGAGAAAAGGGAACCCTCATACACTGTTCGTGGGAATGCAAGTTGGTGCAGCCACTTTGGAAAACAGTGTGGAGATTTCCTCAAAAAAATTAAAAATAGAGCTACTCTCTGACTCTGCAATTGCACTACTGGGTATTTACCCCAAAGATACAGATGTAGTGAAAAGAAGGGTCATCTGTACCTCAATGTTCATAGCAGCAATTGCCACAGTCATCAAACTGTGGAAAGAACCAAGATGCCCTTCAACAGATGAATGGATAAAGAAGATATGGTCTATATATACAATTGAGTATTATACCTCCATCAGAAAGGATGAATACCCAACTTTTGTATCAACATGGACAGGACTTGAAGAGATTATGCTGAGTGAAATAAGTCAACCAGAGACAGTCAATTGTCATATGGTTTCACTTACTCATGGAGAACAAGGAATAACCCAGAGGACATTGGGATATGGAGAATAGAAGTGAGTTGGGGGAAATTGGAGGGGGAGACAAACCATGAGAGACTGTGGACTCTGAGAAACAGAATGAGGGTTTTGGAGGGGAGATGGGGTTGGGGGGTTGGGTGAGCCTGGTGGTGGGTATTATGGAGGACATGTATTTCATGGAGCTCTGGGTGTGGTGCATAAACAACGAATTCTGGAACACCGAAAAAAAAAAAAGAAGAAAAATTTTCTCATTTTCTCTCTCTTTCCCTTTCTCTCTGTCTCTCCCCCACCCCAACTCTTTCTCTCTCTTTCCCTCAAAAAAAAAAAAAAGAAAAAAAAAGCAGCTAAGAATCTTCCTTAATTATCATGAAACCACCAATAAAAGCAAGAGAGCCACTTCTGCCCTGATGTTTTGGGTTATAAATTACATGATTCAAGAAAATAATATCACTAAGTGTTCAAAAGAAAAGGTGTAAAAATGAGAAATAGAGATTTCTTTTTAGACATCCTTGGATAAGATGTCAATAAGTCACTATTGAGGCTCTTTTGCTCCTTAACTGGAGCTACATCCTTTCTTGATACTAATTTACCATTTATGGAAAGTTATTTTTTAAGCTTGAATTTATAAAGTTTTTACAGTCTAAAAAAAATCTCATACTACCTATCCAATGCCAGAAAATTATTTATAAAAGTGGCAACTGTTAATGTACAAATGTAATACTTATCTTCTTTTACATGGCAGTATCTTTCAAGAAGCTTTTTCTAAGAAATAGACTACTGTTTAAAATATAAACTTTTAGTAAAAAAAACAAAATGCATGTCTTACCAAGAGAAAGATAAAAAAAAAATCACAATTGGAGAGACAAACTTACAGAGAAATATGGGGAAATTGTTACCTCAGACATTAATATTGGGAGGAAGAAAATGGGTGGAATCTGAAGGAAAGTGTTTTCAGCAGGAAAAATCTCAGAATGCTGAAGGAACAGAGACAGCGAAAGGTTAAAGTAAAGAAGTGAGAATCACTTCTTCAAGTGAGGTATTGGAGGGAAGATTTTGTGGAAAGGTGGAAAGTAGAAGAGAATTGCTAATCAGCATTTGGGAGTTCAAGAGAACAGACTTATTTGGGAAGGAGTAAAATAAAGGGCAAGTTTAGATTTGAAGGTGTGCACAGCATTTATAGAAAGTAACAAAGAGAATAATAAAGGAAAATTCTTCATGTGAACAACCGAAAAATTTGGCTACCAACTCACCCTCCCAGACCCATTCAGGGGACTGTTGGAAAACAGATGATCTCTAAATTATTTGGAAATTAGATGACAAAGTCATTGAAACTTTTTTTTTTTTTTCGGAATTAACACAGCTGTGCTACCAAGTACTCTTCCCTTCATTTTCAAAATGTTTGCAAGAGTAAGCTGTACTTCCACCCTTCATCTATTCTGATTTTCAACTCATTTATTTGTTTATGAACCCAATTGGACAATATGAGAAGCATTTATAGAGGAAAAAAACATATTAAATATAAATCCTTTGGGGGAAAACAAATATTTGAGCAAGAAAATGAAAAAGAGACAGTGGCACTTCCTTCTCACCATAGGAAACAGGATTTCTAATGGTCATTTTCTTTTTCATGTATTTCCTACAATTGAATAAAATAATAGGGGTAGGCAACTTGACTGGTGTGCAGTTCCAGCTGGGTCAGGTTTTCCATTTCAGTTGTCAAAACATGGTAGTAATTACTTTCACCATTCAAAGAAATGGATGATCTGCCACAGTATTTTCTGCAGTTACATCAGTTGTTTTCAGTATCATTCCAATTCTGCATCTAATTTTGATCTCTGCTCTACTTACTTCCTTTATTCATAACTCTACTGTGAACCAAGCTCCTAATTGTCTCTGTCATTCTCAGAATGTTAACCCCATGTTATCAAAGATGTGCAAAACAATGATTATACTAATTACCAACATACACAACTTTGTATCATTTAGATATGAAATAACATTTTTTTTCATTTTTATCCAATACCATATAACTGCATTTCAAGTTTTCTAACTGAAGAACTCCAGAAAATATAATTTTTTTGCTGGACAATATTATCCATTTTCACAACCTCTCAATGACCTTAAATTTTATCTTTGAAAGTATTTGTTTCACAAGGTATAAAAATAACATTCTCAAATATCACTATATTAGATTGCTAGATTTAATCTACATAATTCTGGACTTTTGATTTTTAGATTTGTGTACTATTTAATAAGTTCCAGTGCACTGAACTATAACCAAGTCCTATCTGTGCTTTTATTTATTTATTTTTAAGATTTTATTTATTTATTTGACAGAAAGAGAGAGAGTGAAAGCACACAAACCGTGGGAGCTACAGGCAGAGGGAGAGGGAGATGCAGGCTCTCTGCTGACCAGGGAGCCTGATAAGATGCTCCATTCCAGGACCCTGGGATCATGACCTGAGCTGAAGGCAGACATCTAACTGACTAAGTTATACACAGTTGCATAACTTAGAATAAGAAAAGTAGGTAGATATTTCAACAAAGTCTAAAAATATATTTCTCTTTAAAATTTTGGAACAATATACTATGTTATTGAGACAAATAAAACATTAGATCATAGAAAACTATTCATTTTAATAAAACATTAAGATAGTAATAATATGTAAGTATTGAAACATGTATGATAGCTGGAATAATTATGCCTTCATAATTTCTTTAGTTTATATTTTAGTTAACACATAAGAACACTACAAAACTGTATTAATTATTTATCAATCAATTTATCATATTGGATATTATCTTATCTGGATAATATTATTTTAATATTCACTCTTTTCATAATTTTTATCTTACTTATATGGTCTAATATAAAATATTATTGTCTGTCTCAAATAAAGATTACTAATCACCCCAAATTAAATATATAATATAATTCATCAATACAGGATAGATTTTTTTTTTTTTAACAAATTTAACTTTAAACTATCTTGATGTTGAACTACTGTGGATATATTTCATCAGTTATTAACATTCCCCTTTCAGGTTAATATCAAGTCATCAAAAATTTGGAGTACTCTTGACCCTTTTCTCAAAGTGTAAATTAGTAATATAATGGCAATATTCAGACAGGCAAATATAGACTATGCTCCCTTTGATGAAAACAACGTGAAGTATGGCTTCCCTACTGAGAATCATCTTAGTTTGTGAAATAGTAATTTAGAATGACTATATCTGCAAAGTACGTTGAAAGAAGGAAAATGTGGAAAAGATAATCTGCAACACCTTTATGTATGTCTAGCCATTTCGTATTTCTTTTTTTATTATGTAACTTAACATCAAATGTAAAGTAAGGAGAGTTTCAACAAATTGTCAAAAGTTATTTTATCCATAGTATTCTGACTTCAATTTTCATTTGTTTGCCAAATTTAATCTGAAAAGAAAAAAATGCAGTATTTTGTGTGAAAAGAAATGATGATTTCAAATTTAAAGAATTATTCTTTCATTTGAAAACTAAATGCTTTAACCAATGGCACAATACAGTACACAAATTTCATTAACATTAAATATTAATCTAACATTTTAAAGTTTTATTTTCTGTTATTTATTTAATTTCTTCTTACCCTTACAAGTTTCCTTGTCCTTGTACATTTTTAGCATAAATTGAACTGTTTCCCAAACACTATGGATATATTGAATGTAACATTTTTCAACAGTGGCAAACACATTTTGGTTTATAAACCAGCATCAGATATTAATTTCACTTTCTTTCAGGGAAGTCAATATTTTCTGTATGCTAGAGATATTACATCCAATAGAAATCAAAACTCATTGAAATTTATAGTTATTGAATATCACTCCACAATACTTATTTAAAATATCATTTTACCATTATTTAAGGAATTTTTATCTGTTTTACAGCTGGTGTATAATCCACAGTATACTAATTTTTTTTTAAGATTTTATTTACTTATTTGACAGAGAAAGAGAGATCATCCATAGACAGAGAGGCAGGCAGAGGGAGAGGGGGAAGCAGGCTCCCTACTGAGCAGAGAGGCAGATGTGGCACTGGATCCCAGTACCCTGAGATCATGACCTCAGCCGAAGGCAAAGGCTTAATGCACTGAGCCACCCAGGTGCCCCTAACTAAATATTTTTAAAATAGTTAATAAACTGCCTAATGTTATATCTATTGAAAGAGTGCTAAGGACTACTATTAAAAATCTGAGAATAAGACATGAATATTTTTGAACTATAGCAATCATATGTCAGCATCCCTACATTGGATTTTATTACAGAATTAGTCAATCTTCATTAACCTTCATCAGTTCATTCTAAAAAAATAGCTTGAAAAATAATCACTTTCAGAAAACAGAAATAATTTCCATGGTTTAGTAGCAGGTTATTAACAATAGATTTATTGATTGAAGTAAATGATTCTACTGAATAACATTATAGCTAGAATTTAGAATAGAGGCATATTAAATAAATAAAAAAGAGTATTCAACAGTTTGGTGGCTGTTATGCTAATCAGATCATCTGTCTAAAATGTGTCCATATGGACATTTTTCTGTAAACGTTTTCTTTATTTCCATATTGTGTGTCTGTCTTTTAGGTCCAGGTTTGATTAAATAAAGATGACAATAAATTGTTTTAAACTTTGAGTTTCAAAAGTTAAGCAGACATTTCTGAAATTATTTAATATATACATATATGTGTGTGTATGTTACATATGTAATATTTTATTTAGAATTTAATTTACATGAAGAAAATTTATGAAAGTCCATGGATTTGAGGTGTTTCCAGACTGATTGCTTTTTTTTCTACCTTATTTTGTTTTGCCACAATGAAATGAGATTCACCATCTTGAATAGAATATATGGCACCAAAGGAAAAATGTGACTAAAACATTATAATAGTTATGCCAGTTTATATTCATACATATTGTTAAAGTTCAAACTTAGAGATAAATATAATTTTTTTCTTTATATATATATAAAGAAAAATATATATATTTATATATAATTTATTTTTTATATACACATACACAACTAAATAAAGACTAAGCTGCATTGGATTGGCAAATAAATTTCATTTTTTTAACATTTTTATTACTAAATGCTTATAACTCAAGAAGAAATATTCCAGTGTATATGCATGCTGGAATCATGAAACTGGCCAAAATTAGGAATGCCCAGGTGGCTCAGTCAGTTAAGTGTCTGACTTGGGCTCAGGTCATGATCTCAGGGCCATGTCAGGACCAGCTCCATGTGTGGGTCCCTGCTCAGGGCAGAGTCTGCTTGTCTCCCTCTCCCTGTGCCCTTCCCCACTGCTCATGCTCTCTTGTGCTCTCTCTCTCTTTCAAATAAATAAATAAAGTTGAAAGAAAGAAAGAAAGAAAGAAAGAAAGAAAGAAAGAAAGAAAGAAAGAGAAAGAAGGAAGGAAGGAAGGAGAGAAAAAGAGAAAGAGAAAGAAAGAAATGAAACTGGCCAAAAGCAAGAAAATATTTTGGAGAAAATTTGAAGAGGTGAAAAAGAATATACAGTTGATCTTCATTATTTGGGATTTCACATAACCACTATAATTCATTTATAACGCCAGAATCAGTACTTGCAGTACTTTTGCAGTCATTCATAGACCTGGTCAAACAGCTACACCTTGAGACACCTAGTGTGGACATTCCTAGCTGGATTGAACAAAGTAATAGTACTTTGTTTTCTTATTTCAACTCTCATTATGTAAACAAGGGTCTTTATTACAGGCTGTTATGTGCAACTTTTTCTATCCACATTTTTGCAATTTTTTTGGTGATTTTGCTTTAAAATAGCTCCCAAAGATGGTGCTAAAAATACTGTCTAGTGTTCCTACATAGAAAAAAGACATGATGCACCTTATAGAGAAAATACCTGTGTTAGATAAGCTTTGTTCAGGCATGAGTTATAGTACTATTGGCCATGAGTTCAATGTTAATGAATCAATAATATGGACATGCAGAGAAAGGAAAAGTAAATTTGCTGAACTGTACATAAGGTTACTTTAAAAGTGCTAAATTAACATCAATAGTGTATAATGAATCTGTGGAAAAGATGGCAAATTTATGGATTTTTGAGATGATGACCAATTTAAAAAAAATACAAAAGACAGAATAGACAGCATTGTTGCAAAGATAAAAGCCATAGAAATTTACAGACACCTTACTCAGCATCAGGAAAATGTGAAACCTTTCTTGGCTAGTACTGGCTGCTTCAAAAGACAATACACTGTGAGAAATATTAAACTTACAGGTGAAGCAGGTTCTGCAGGTCAGAAGGCTATTGAAGAATTTTACAAATATCTGCTAAGGAAAAGGGTTATGTGGAAGAGCAGGTTTTCAATGCTGATGGGAATAGCTTTAATTTTACAAGAACAGAATGAATGTATAAGATGCAAAGAAATCCAGTTGATAAAGTTGTGACCAGAGGTCCACAAAAACCCAATCCTGTATTTTCCTTAGAGACAAGAGTTCAGTATTTGCTAATTCATTGCTGGAGTGGCATTATGGAATATAACTACTGTAAATAACAATAATTAACTATGGTAATAAACAGTCAAGACAAACCCTGGAAGGATAGAAATAGAATGAATATATTTTTTAAGTTTTTGTTTTAATTCTAGTTAGTTAACAAACCATATGATATTAGTTTCAGATGTATGATACAGTGATTCAACACTCACTGGAATGGATATTTTTAAAACTAGTATGAATGAGGAAAATGATTGATCTCAAGCATATTGGGAAAATATATACTATGAAATAAAAGAGTTAAGATAAACTATATGAGTATCAAACCAAGATAAATTCCAGTAAACACTGCCCCATTTATTTTTTTAGATTTTTATTTATTTATTTGAAAGAGTGAGAGAGAGAGAGCATGAGCAGGGGAAAGGGGCAGGGCAGAGGAAGAGAGATGGGACTCCACCCAGAACCCTGGGATCATGACCTAAGCCTAAGGCAGATGCTTGACTGACTGAGTCACCCAGGTGCCCCTAGACACTTATTTAAAAGACATATTTTCAGAGTTGATTAAACAACAGAAGAATAACTGAAAATAGAGAAATACTAAATTATATTATAGATAGAAAAAATATGAAACTAGCAACTAGATAAAAATTGTTTAAGCCAAAACACACTGGATATAGAAAAAAATGGGCAATACATTATAATCGGGCATCTCACTTACTAGAAATTATACAGTAGTTCTAAGTTTGTATACGCCTAATAACATAAATTCAATTCATATAAAGCAAAAATAGAGGGAATTAAAATTTAACATTTAAAATGCATAGACACAAGTTTTCTACTTAACAATTTAGAAATTTGGAAAGGGTTCCATTCCTACTCTGATAACAATAAAAAGACAATCTACAAAAGTATAACTATTATTGAGTTCATAAAAAATCTCAGGTTGCACACAATTACCTAGGCTGAAACCTAAGGAAATAATAGATTTCTCCAGGAAGGCATCATCAAGAAGAGAGGAAACATGAGCACCGGGTAGGAAAGGAAGACCAGTTTTCTGTTCAAATGTACACAAATTCTGCAGAGATGTTTGACAAATTTTTAAAGGACTAGTGAAAGCTGCTATGAGCAGACAGGCTCCCTGAGAGCCTCAGACACAGGGAGACTCATTCCCACTGACCAACTTTCCTTATGGACCTGCATACTATCATAAAACAAACCAAATAAACAAGCAAACAAAACTGAGGACAGAGTGGAATATTAGAAAAATAAAATCACTCTCAATGGAGCAGGGAGGCAGGTGTGGGAACACAGCCAATGAAATCAGTACATGTCATTGAGATTCTAGAGAAAAAAGAAAGAGGCAGAGGAGATAACAGTCAAGTACTTGCCTCAAATTATAACAGAAATCAAACCACAGGTTCAAGATTTTCTGAAAACATAAATAAAGACAAATCAATAACACACACATAGATGTGTACATTCAACAGAAAAATGTTAAAGGCAGCTGGAGAAAAATAAAAACAAAATGCATATAGAAAAATAAAAATACAATGCATCTGTGAAGAAACTGAACAAAAATGTATTTTGAGCTTATTCTAATATGCAGAGACCAAAAATTTGCAGAGACCAAAAATAAATAAGATGTTTAGGTGGTGGGTATTATAGAGGGCACAGATTGCATGGAGCACTGGGTGTGGTGAAAAAATAATGAATACTGTTTTTCTGAAAATAAATAAATTGAAAAAATTTTTAAAAAAGATGTCCAATCTTTATTTATTTTTACTTATTTATTTTATCTAAAATAAAAAAGATCTTTAAATAATTACTAAAAAAAAAAAAAGAAAAAGAAAAAACAGATCAAGTCAAGAAGAATGGAGATGCTTGAAGGTGCAGGTTATGGTAAAAATTCATTTTATGTATCCCATCTGTGATTTCTCCTGATAGGAGAATTATCTTCATTAAGTCTAATTTATCTGTTCTTGCCAATTTTTTTCTAATAAATATATGAGACTCTAATATATGATCATTATTTTTACTCTGTTTTCCATGTCATTTAATCATTCCTCCTTATTGTTCAATTTTATACCTGTCTTTTAACCATTAGAGTTAATTCCATTAAGTTTTAAATCCAGTACATTTATTCTAATTTTACCTGTCTCTAACATATTATGAATTACTCAGTTTTTGTTTATTGTTGTTTGAATTAAGACTTCAACCACTCAATTTGGTTTCTATTTAGATTAAATCTGGTTGATTTATAGTCCAGTAATTCCAGTATCTGGAGTCTTTCTGTATCTGATTCTGTTGCCTCTTTTCCCCCTATTAGTTTCTTCTCACATATCTTGTTTCTATGTGTATTTTGTTATATTTTGATTTACTGTCAACTTATATCTCATGAAAGCATATCTGTGTAAATTATTTTAAAACAAAGTGGAAATTAAATTCCCAAAAGGTAATATAACCTTGCTTTTGCCAGATACATAGGGTTATAATCAGACTGGGCCCAGGTTAAACTACATTTGTCTTTGGGTTTTTCAGGATACACAGGTTATATTTGTGCAAACTGGGGGAAAAAAGGGGGTGATATTTATATGGAGGAATAAATTATCTGAAAAGACATAAAGTAGAAAATTCTAGAGAATTCAATTTTAACATAGGCAAGTTTGTTTACCATTTTTTAGGAAATGGAAATGCCTAATTCTAGCTAATTCTCACACAAAGCCTATAGCTCCATGCAGTCCTTGTTTGACTAGGTTTCCCTACTACACTTCCAAGCTTGTACTTTGTTTCTGGTTCTTTGTTCTTCAGGATCTCAAAGAATCTCATCTCAATTTTATCAGGGCCAGTGCAGGCTTTCAAGAGAAAACCCTGATTTCTGAATAATTTTTGTATTCTTCTACATTCATTGTAGTATTAAAACAATATATTTTTATGTTTTATCCAAGTTTTAAAATTATTTTAGGTGTAGTACTGGTTAGAGTTTGTAGTCTGCACTCCTGCAGAAAAAAAAGAAAATGGAAAAGAGAACTTTCAAAAATAAGAGTCCATCTTATTGCATTACACATTTTTGATACCTTCTAAATAAAATGGAGATTAAAAGTTAGCATTTTAACGTTGAGGTAATTAGCATAATGAAACATGAAATTTAAATTTCTCCTGGGAGTTGAGTTAATTTCTATCTGGGTTTTAAAGGAATGTGGCAGTTTTGTTCAGTGTTTAAAATGAACATTATTGAATCTAATAATCCAATATCAATCTCAATTATTTAGGATATTTTGTCTTACACAACATACGGACCTAGTATAAGTTGATATCCATCCAAAATAAAGTGTATTTTCTAAAAATTCATTGCAAAAATTCTTCTGCTACATTTTTCAGTATTGCAAACCTTTATTATCTTTGTTATCCCATTATGAGTCAAAATAATAGCTAAGGAATTTCCATTAATCTTATGAATATAGTAGATCAAAATATTACTCCAACATTAATATTGATTTCATAATAAAGAATGTGAGGACTTTATGAACCTGTTAAGGAAAATTTACAGTTTTCTTTAGCTTTTATATTGTAATATATTCAGAATATATAACAAAATAAAGTTGTAGTAAATTCTCTCATTTAATTCTTTTACATAAAATGTTTTTTGATTATTATAAGTCCAGACACTTAAAGTAGGTTTCTAAAAGTATGATTAAGAGTAAACCACAGTTAATTATTCTTTCATCTCACCTGAATAACACAAATGAAATTATTGTTTACAGTAAAAGTAATTACAGTGTACACACCCATTTTTGAGTTGGCACAGAATGTTTTGTTATTACTGAAAACCTGTCAAATTCAACATGGCTCATCACTAAAATATGTAAAAATAAAAGTTGGTCAGTGATATTACATATTATTAAATGCAAAGTATTCTTACTGAACAAATGTGATTCCCTATCATGATTTCAAAGTACCTTCTATTTGTCCCTTATTATCAACAGGGGAAATTTTCTTTCTTTATTTCTCACTAATCATTCTTGACAAATAGTTGGCAAGCTTCACAGTGAAGAGCTGTCCATAGGGTTCTAGGTCAATCTCACCCCTAGGGAAGAAAGCACATATGATGTTTATGAATAAACGCCCTCCAACAGATGAAAAGGACAGTGCTTACACAGTGCTTGTATGACTTTTTCCCCAAGTATAATTATCTAATCTCTTTGTGCTACAACTTATTGTTTTAGACGTTTGACATGATTTACATTTTGTCTCCTATCAAGGAATACAGCAGTTTTCTATTAAGTTACTTCTTTAGATCATCATCCTTAGTTTAAATTTAGGGAAAAAAAAATAAAGAAGAAGAAGAAAGGAGGAATAAGTTTAAAAAAAACTTCTAAATTCTACCCAAAATACTAATGAGAATATCTTACCGAAGATAGAAGCAATAGAGTTTCTATGACTTGACTCTGTGTGTGTGTATGTGTAATTTTTTTCCCAACTGAATTAAAAGAAGTAGAAATTTTAATTATTTGGAAGAAAAAAGATCTGAATTATTCCAGCCAAAGTATTATCCATGTTGCATTTCCAGATGGTTGAAACAGAATTAACACTTTAAATCTGATGACCGATATGTCAATTTAATTTAGAACCCACTCATTGTTCTGATTTTTTTCCACAAGTAATGGTAATGACACTGAAAATGACTAAGATGACACCTGCAAATACATATCTTTTCAGATCTAAATGTAGGCTTTTTTTTTCATTTATTTATTCAAAAAAATAGAGAGCAATTATGTTCTAGGTGTGGATCTAATCTTGGAATAAATAAAAGTAGATTCATTTTGTGATATGGTCTAGCACCTGTTACAATGATAGAATAGACATGTCTTTTGTTTTCTTGTTACACACGTTTGCTCTCATCACTGAAGGAAAACACAAGAATTAACCATCAGTCTTTCCATTTCATATTTAAGAAGTATAAAGATCATTATGTTTTTATTATTGTTTTATATGGTTTAAAGTTTAAGGGTAGCATGCATGTTATGCAAATTGATACTGTGATTTTTCCAAACAGATGATATGCCTTTGTACAAATGTAAGCAAATACAAAATATTAAGGGTACTTTCACCCAAAACACATTGAGGATAAAATACTTTTCATGTGAACCATCAACACAGTTTACACTAAGGGTGATTTTTAATCATTCATTTAAATGGGACAAAAACAAAATAAGTATTAATTGATTGAAACAGAGAAAATTAAATGGAAAGATGAAGTGCTAAAGAGCCTAGAGAAAATTGCTCAGTTTGCATATAAATTAGGTAATTAGCCTCTCACCTGCCCAGGTAGAAGTTTATAACCCTAATTAAAATAATTATATAAACTTCTAAGTCTCATTAGGAAAATGTGAGAAAGAAAATAAAATGCATTATTGCTCTTTATGTAATTTTACTTGAACTTAGTTAATAACACTTCCATAGATTAAGTTGATTTAAACATTTTCATGCACATAAACCTTTTATATCCTTATTATAAAGATTCTAAGAGTTTTACTTAAAAATAAAATTCAAGATAAAATAGGACGATAATATTTTAAAAACTTTAAGAATTAATATTATTCTTTACTTCAAAATATATGTGGTTATCCTATAATGCTTCTATAATCCATACAATTTTATGGGTATAAATATTTATTTTAATTAATTCCTGAAGTTCTATTATTACTAAAATATTACCAAAAAATTAAAATACTATGGTTTAACAAAGAAGCTTCAACCTTAAAACAGATCAATCTTTTGAAAGTTTAATGACTAAAGTATGCATCTATTTAACATTAATTTATTTAATAAACATTTAGGGAACATTTGTGCATTAGAAATTGCTCTCATGAGATGAATGGGACATTAAAATGAACAAAACAAGTTTCCTGATTCCAAGGAGTTTATGCATTTGGGGTATTTAAAACAAAACCAATGAACAAGAAAAATACAAATGCCAGAAAACTATAAATGCATAAGGACTAAAATAAATCACAAAATGAGGGGAAAGAAACCAACATATATAAAATAATATATGTTATAAAAGATATGTCAAGTACTCTTTAAGATATCTTAAGTATATTTTAATATTTAATTCTAATGATAAGCTGTTTTTATTTATTACAGTGATAAAATTAAGGCCTGAAAAATCTGTAAAAATCTGTAACTTCACCAAAGAAGAAACGGAAGACAGCAAATAAGCATACCAAAAATACTCCACTTCATTTATCATCAGAGAAATGCAAATTAAGACAATGAAATAACCACTATGCATCTCTTGAAATGGTCAAAATCCAGAACAATGACAACAACAAATGTTGACAAGGATTGAGGGCAAAAAGAACTCACTATCATTGCTGGTGGGAATGCAAAATGATACAGACACTTTGGGAAATAGTTTGGTGGTATGTTAGTAAAACTGAGATTTTTTTACCATACAACCCAGCAATTATACTTATTTTTTTAAAGCAAATATTGCTACAAAATTTATTTCAAAGCACTGTTTTAGTTGTATCCATGAATTTTAATACATTGTAAGTTCATTTTCATTCATTTCCAAATAATTTCTTATTTACTTGTGATTCTTTCTTAAAACTTATTTTGAAGAGTACAGTGTAATTTCCAAAAGTTTGAATATTTCTCAGCTAGTGTTCTATTTTTAATTGATATTTTAATTTTTGTGGATAGAGAATATACTTTGCATGACACAAATCCTTACCAATATATTGTGATGTATTTTATAAACCATAATATAACCCATCATGGTCATGTTTTCTGTAAACTTGGAAAAAATGCACATTCTGCTATTATTTCTTCAATCATTCTATAAATGCCAAATTGGTCAAATTGTTTGGTATCATTTTTCAACACTTTTTTTTTTAAGTGTTCTTTACTAATTTTCTGAATATTGTTTCTGGTTACTAAGAAAGAAATGCTGAAATCTCATACTGTATTTTTAGATATAACTATTTCTGGTTTTAAATAAATATTTTTTTGTCTTCTGTATTTTCAATGACTGTTTTGGGATAATTATGCATTTAAATTGTCATGTATATAAATTATATAATTCTATATCATATAATTAGCTTTTTCTTGTAGTAAATGAATAATTATTTAGTTAATACTAAATTATTATTTATTTAAGGAAATAAATATTTAAATAAATTAATAGGAGAAGAAAGCTATTTTTCCCATTGAACATCAATCAATAAATGGCAATAAATGGAGCAGAGGTTATGATATAGTTTTAAAAAATCATTATTTGGTAACTTTCAATGTATTTAGTTGAATCAAGAAACCAATGGATGCTAAAACTAATGGGTAAATGTTGGATAAGGAATTAGGTATTTCCATTGTCTTAAATTATCTCCCCATTAAATAATTATATTACATTTTATGTCATGTTTTATATCACTTAAATAAATATAAAGGAAAAGAGTAACTTTACAACAGAAAAACCTAGAAAATGTCACCTTTCAACTGATACTTAAAAACACCACTGGTGAGACAAATGGATTATTTATGTCAGCTGATGTGATGTGCTAAGAATTGAACAGCATCATGTTGAAGATTTATTGCCAAAAGTGCAGATCCTAAAAACTAATCATGAGAAAACACCAGACAGAGCAATTGAGGAAAATTCTGAAGGAAACTTTAACCCAGCTTGTAATCTTCAAAAATATTTGGGTTGTTTTGAAAGTCAAGGAAGGACTATAAAACTCATCTTGATTGAAAGGACTAAGGACACATGGAACCAGGAGCGATACATTATTCTGGAGGGGACTGTTTTCCTATAAAGGTATTGGGGCAGTTTGTAAACTTAAAAGAATTTTGAGTGAAAGTTACATGACAGTTCTTTGTATTGCTTTTAGCAACTTTTCTTTTAGTTGGGATGGTTTCATATAAACATGAAAAGAAAAAAATGCAATATACAACAGACATGGTGTCAACTTATTTCTCTTCCTGGGATCGCCAGGGAAGCGGTTTTAATACCACCTTTTAAAATATATTTTAATATTTAATCGATCAGTTCCATCCATGTCACAATTTGTTGGAATTATTGATTCTAAAACTGGTACTTAGTCATTTTCCAGTACTGTTTTGTTGTTTTTATTTTGATTTTCTAACTTTTATTCTCTCTCTCTCTCTTTCTTTCTCTCTTTCTCTCTTCTTTTTTAGTAAATTGGAGTAAGTTATGGATGATTATTCCATGACCAACTAAAAAATTAGTTTTATATCAAATATCATACATTTCTGTTTGGCTTTGTCTTACATTTCAGAATAAACACCTTCTTAAAAAGAGAATTCCAAAATATTTTCTTAAAATAAAATACACTTGATTCAACACAACTTACTTAATGTGTTTTTTTCTTTCCAAAATTGGCTACTCCTTAAGTTCTCAAGAATAAGCAAAGCCTTGTGGTAAAACTGCAAATCATTGGATCTGCTATTGAGTGTTGCAGTTTCAATTTTGGCTTGTGATGCTTTTGTAAGCAATTTTAAATTAACCCTTTGGAAAGCATCTCTAAATACATAATTTTACATCATTTCTTAATGGAGCAGTTTAATATAAAGTACAATGATCATAATATAAACAAATTAACAAATATACAGCAATTTCCATAAAATTGAGTTTCTTTCCTTATTGTTTCAATAAGACTAAAGACATGATCACTAGTCATTTTGTTTTACATAGTTGGATTAATTCAGTTGAGCTTCATCAGGTGTTTTTATATTTCAGTTATGATTCCTTTAAATAAGCTAACGAAAAATGTATGATATGCTCTAAGTACCCATTTTTGATCAATTTTATATATACAATTAAAACATATTTCCCAAATATATGTCAATATTTTTTTTTAATTTATTTGACAGACAGAGATCACAGGTAGGCAGAGAGGCAGGCAGAGAGAGAGGAAGGAAAGCAGGCTCCCTGCTAAGCAGAGAGCCCGATGCAGGGCTCAATCCCAGGACCCTGGGATCACGACCCGAGCTGAAAGCAAAGGCTTTAACCCACTGAGCCACCCAGGCACCCCAATGTCAAGATTTATTATAGTTCTTTATTATTTTACATCTGAGAATATTCATGAAGTTTATGTCTATAAGAAACATTCTAGTTGTAAGAGTTTAAGTAGGACTTTGTTTTCCTTCTTTCCTTGATAAAACATGGAAACCTCTGTATTCTTAGGGGTCTCAGAACATTTATTTTTTTTTTAAGATTTTATTTATTTTTTAGAGAGAGAGCACAAGCAGAAGGAGGAGCAAGCAGAGGCAGAAAGAGGCTCCCTGCTGAGCTAGGAGCCAGATACAGGACTTAATGCCAGGACCCTAGGATCATGACCTGAACCGAAAGCAGCCACTTAACTGACTGAACTACTCAGGCATCCCTAAAACATCTTTTTTAACTTGACTGGCAATTCAGTTATCAAGAACTATAGGCAGGTGGTGTTTTTTATTTGTATATCTGTATGTATATACAGATTTGTATATCTGTATATCTTTTTTTTTTTTTTAAAGATTTTATTTATTTATTTGACAGAGAGAAATCACAAGTAGTCGGAGAGGCAGGCAGAGAGAGAGAGACGGAAGCAGGCTCCCTGCTGAGCAGAGAGCCCGACGCGGGACTCAATCCCAGGACCCTGAGATCATGACCTGAGCCGAAGGCAGCGGCTTAACCCACTGAGCCACCCAGGCGCCCTCTGTATATCTTTATTACATATTTCCCCTTTGATATCCTATAGGCAATCCAAATAAAAAATATCTCAAATGTACAATAAGCTTTTATTTATGGTTTTCTCTATTATTTTCTCTTTTAGTATATAGGAAATCATTCACACTTTAGTCTAAATTTGAGATTTAACACTAATTACCAATTCTAATACCATTTCCTTCATTGTTGGAATTAATTTGTATAATTTTCCACAATAGCTTTTCTGTACAGAGTTTTCTCTTCAGTTTTGTTTTCTCTTCTAAACAATTGTATGAATTAACAATATATATAAATAGGTATTTGGTTCCTAATTAAAATAATTTATTAAGTACTACCTATTTAACATTGTGTTGGGTTTGGGAAGATGCAGTGATAAAATAATACATAAGGCTCTTGTTGCCATGAAACATACATAATCATCAATGGCAAATAGCATATTCTTTAGAATTTGATATGCAAGAACATGGATATTTGTGTATGTTTACCTCTTTGTCTTCAAGTATTACCACTTTCATGATCCATACCTCACTATGGAATCCTTATGAAACTTTATGCAGATCTTTACCCTCTTGGCTCTGAGTTTTTATACAGAGCTGACTGTCAAAACAGCACAGAATAATAGAAATAGAACCTTCAAAAACAAAAGCAAATGGAGTATAAAAAATTTATTAGATAATTATTTAAGCCATTATGGTAAAATATTTGGGTGTATAATTTTATTAATTAATTTATTTAAATATTTTATTTTTTTATTTGACATAGAGATAGAGAAAGAGCACAAATAGGCAGAGTGGCAGGCAGAGGGAGAAGCAGGCTTTCTGCTGAGCAGACAACCTGATGTAGGACTCCCAACCCAAGGCTCTGGGATCATGACTTGAGCCAAAGGCAGCCACTCATCCAACTGAGCCACCTAGCTATCCCTGGGTATATCATTTTAATTATTAAACTGTTTTTTATAAACTCCCCATCTTATATTAATCCTATTATAATTTATATTGTTATTCAGTTTTCATTCTCAATTTCTCTATCCTCTTAAAACTAATTTGTATGAATAGTACTTTTTCCGCATTCTTATTATAGCACATATGAGATTGTATTACTATAGGTTCTTCAGCATCATTGTTTCTCCAGTTCATAGCATGGTGCTTCATGTTTAATATATATTTATTGAATTAATAGCTGATGTTTCTATTAGGAGGCTTTTTACTGAGAGTAAGAAAAATTACCATTTTGGGTCTTTTGAGAATTAGATGTCAAGTGAGAGGTTACTTGGAGGAAATATTTTTGAAGGAAAAAGAAAAGATGAAGCAAGAAATAGGCAGCTAGAGTATTTTCTAGATGATGATGCCATTCTGGCATCTATAAAATGGGAGAGACCAGTAAGGATGATTGGCAAGGAGAAACCTCCGACAGCAGTGGCAATTGATAAATTTCAGCTGGACTAAAAAAGCCACAGACAAGTATTATCATTTAGAAAATCTCAAGTTGGACAAGCCCTAGTAAGCTTTCCTTGCTCAGCCACTGACAGGGTACAGTCTGGAGATAACATGGCATCTGCATTAACAATGTGGTGGCTCTGAGGTGGGGCAGTTTGGGTAGTCCACTAATTATCCACTTCACTAAAGCTTATCTTGATTGAAAATTGGACAGAAGCAACTTCTCTCCTGCCAAATACTATTTCAAATTGTCAAGAATAAAGGGGGCTCCTGGGTGGCTCAGTCACTGGGTTCTACCTTCAGCTCAGGTCATGATCCCAGGGTCTAGGGATCGGACCCCACATGGGCTTCCTGCTCAGTGGGAGGTCTGCTTCTCCCATTCCTACTGTCCCTATTTGTGTTCCCTCTCTGTTGTCTCTCTGTGTCAAATAAATAAAATCTTAAAAAAAAGAATAAAGAATATTCATGTTAGAATAGCATAACCAGAAGTCTAGAGGTAACACAAACTTCAGACTTTGTGTGTTCATCTAATAAATGATATCCTCATTTTCTGATTCTTTCTAACTCTGTTCTCTGCTGTTGTCTGTTTCAACTTCATCTTCAATATGCAGCAAAAACAACTGCAGATGATTTGGGGGTATCATTTCCAGATGAAATAATATCAAGAAGACTAAAACAGATCAAATTTTCTTACATCTTTCTTAGGAGGCTGTAAGATTTCTTCTCATTTTCTTTATACTAAATAGAATAATATTCCTATTTTTGTTTTAATCACTGGCAAAGAGAAAAAGTAAGGCTGTATTTAGGTTTATCTCATCAAACCTAAGTGTGGGGATGGGACAGTTAGCCTTGAGGGGTAATGATGCATTAGAAGGCTTGGCTATAGAGGCTCCTGAGTGGTGCAGTCAATTAAGCACTTGACTCTTGCTTTCATCTCAGGTCATGATCTCCGGGTCTTGACATGGAGCCCTGCATCAGGCTCTGTACTCAGCAAAGAGTTTGCTTGAAATTCTCTCTCCTTCTCCCTCTGCCTCTCTCCTGCTTGTGGTTTCCACTCCCCATCTTTCTCAAAATAAATAAATCTTAAAGAAAAAAAGACTTGTATATATTGAGTATGTTCTATATCAAACAGGAAATAGATGATGACAGCTAATGAATAACATATGCTACTGTTGAGCAACTTAAGGTCAATGTTAGATATTTTATTAAAAACAGTATTTTTAGATTTTTTGTCTAGAAATTTAGGTTATACACTATGGAATATGTGTAGAAATACTTTAGCCTATTCCTAGACCTGAGTCATAATTTCCAACTCATAATTTTTCATTTCTTTCCCCACTCCCTACTTGGCTGGAATCAAAACAATCCCTAGAGTAGCCACCAGTGCTATGAGGATAGCAAAGCCATACTGGGATGGAGAATGGGTCTTTAAGTCCCTGAAGGGAACCACAACTAGCAGTTAAATTATATAATCAAGAAATAGCTTACTTACTTACTTAATTAATTAATTTGCTCTAAGATTTGGAGCATTTGTTACTTTAGCACTGTTGTTACCTTAATTATTATAGGTAATGAAAATGCAGTAAAATATTTAGAAGGAATGGATTTATTGACAATAATGAATTATTTTATTTTCCCCAATATCGCATCCCCAAAATTCTATTTCCATATGAAAAATGAGTATTTTCCACATTTATCATAAATAATTATATCTTGCCCTTATTTATACTATCCATAGATCTAAACTATGCTTTGAATATTGTACATTTAATACATTTTTTGTTCCAGATATTAAAGGAAATATTTTCATCTTCAATTATGATATTCATTGTAGGCTTTACCAAAAAGACCTTTATTGTGTTGAGGAAATTTTCTATTGTGCTTATTTTGTTGAGAGTTTTAATTATAAATGAGTATGCCTTCTATCAAATGTTATTTCTGCATCTATTAAGACAACCATGAGGTTTTAATCTTTGATTCTACAGGACAAGGTATTGACTCTCAACAATTTTATTCAACATAGTACTAGAAATTCTAGGCAAATTGAGAAGTCAGTTAGGAAAAACTAAAATTGTTTCAATTTGTAGATGTCATGGTATTATATGTACAAAACTCTGAAGAAGCCCCAGAAAGTATTAGAACTAAAAAACAAATTCAGTAAAGTTTCAGGATACAAAATAAACATACAAAAATCAGTTGCATTTCTCTTACCAATAATCTGAAAAGGAAATCAGAAAAAAAATCTTATTTACCTTGTAGCAAATAGAATAAAATACTTAGGGATAAATTTAATAAAGAAGAGAAACAGATGAAAATTTAAGCACTGAAAACTAAAAACCATTGATAAAAGAAATTGAAAATATGAAAGTAAATAGAACTATATCCCATGTTCATGGATTGAAAGAATTATTGTTGTTAAAGTGTCTATACCACCCATACAATATACAATTCAATGCAGTGCCTCTCCACATATCAATGATAGTTTTCAAAGAAATTTAAAAAAAAGGTCCTGAAATTGATATGGAACCACAAAACATCCCAAGTAGCCAGAGCAAGCTTGAAAAAGAACAGAATTGGGAACAACACAATTTCTGATTTCAAGCTATCATATGAAGCTATAGTAATCAAACAGTATGATACTGGCATTAAAAACAGACATATTTACTAAGGAAACTGAATTAAGAACTTAGAAGTAAATCCAAGTATGTATAGTCAATTATTTATTTATGTATTTATTTTTTTTTTTTGATGAAGACAGTAATAATACACAATGGGGAACATATAGTCATTTCCAGAAATGGTGCTGAGAAAACTGGATATCTATATGCAAAAGAGTAAAATTGGACCATTGTCAGATGCCATTTATAAAAATCAACTCACAGTGAATTAAACATTTACACATAAAACCTGAAACCATAAAACTTCTAAAAGAAAACATAGCAACACCTTGACATTGGCTTTTACAATGACTTTTTGGATATGACACCAAATGCACAGGCAGCAAGACAAAAGTAAGAAAATAGGACTAATATCAAACTAAAAACTTCTTGCATATCAAAGAAAACAACAAAATGAAAAACCAAGCCTATAGAATGGGAGAAAATGTTTGCAAAGTGATTATCTGATAAAGTAGTTACCTCCAAAGCATATAAGGATATAAAGCATATAACTTGTACAACTCTACAGCAATAAAATTCAAAAAAAATGGGCAAAGGACTCAAAATGTGTTTTTCCAATACCAGTAGCCAGCAGGTATATGCGAAGGTACTCAATTATCACTAAACATCAGGGAAATGCAAATTCCAATCACAAAATGATATCATGTTATGTTACATTGGTTATGTATGATCAAAAGACAAGAGATAGCAAGTGTTGGCAAGAATGTGAAGAAAAGTAAATCCTAGTAAATGGGAATGTAAAATGTTATAGCTTATGTAAAATGGTATCAAGTTTTCTTTAAAAATTAAAAATAGAGCCACCATATGTTCCAGGAATCTCTTTTTTGGGTATATGATAAAATAAAATTAAATTAATACTTCAAAGACAAACTGGTACTCCAAAGCTGATTAGAGATTTATTCATAATAGCCAAGCAATAAAGACAATGTAAGTGTCCGTTAATGGATAAAAGGATTAAGAAATGATGTCATATTTTAAAAAAAGAAATTATGGTATATAGATAATGGAAAATTATTCAGCCTTAAAAAAGTATACACTGCTATTGCTCCAACATAAATTATAATGGAGGATATTATTCTCCTAAGTAAAATAAACCAGGCACAGAAGGAAAATATTGCATGATCTCACTTACAGTGGAATCTAAAAATGTCAAATATCAGAGTAGAATGGTCATTACCAGGAGTGGGAAAGTGGAGCAAATTAGGAGATAGTGGTCAAATGGCACAAAGCTGCAGTTATGCAAGATAAATAAGTCTACACATCTAATGTACAGCATGATGACTATAGTTAATAATATTGTATTGAGTCCTGGAAATGTGTTAAGATGCAAATTTCAGGTGCTCTTAGCACACACACACACACAAAATAAATAGCTCAACCATAGTAATATTTTCATTTGTGTATGTATGTCACATAATGTTGTATATCTTAAATGTATATAATTTTTATACTTTTCAAAAATAAAGTCTTATTGAATTTATGCAACTTTAGATTTGTTTTGGCATATGTAAACTTATTACATTTCCACGGAACTTTGCATACTGTTACCAGACACAATTTTAGGCACATAACAGGAAATCAATAAAGCATATTTAATTGAATTCAAAATTGAAAGACATTAGTATGTTGTAATATAAATATTGATACTTATATTTTTATGACTCCAACTCTGAAGTGATGATCCATAATCAGTTGATAAGTCTTTTCCATCAGACAGTATCAATAATTATTGTTCAACATAAAGTGTAATAAATTTGAGACTGATAAATATTTGAGAAGTGAAGTCAAGGAAGCCATTAAGGAAATCCCACAATTTTTATTGCTCCTAAAACCTAACAATTTAAAGTTATGAACAGCTTATTTTCAGCAGAAAAATTCATTATCAACTCATCCCCCCCAAAATCCTACATTATCACAATCTATCTTGTTAATGTAATACAAAACAATGATTTTCTACAAGATTTGAAAAAAAAATACTAACTATAATGGATCAATTAAAATGATATTTATGTTTCTCGGAAGCTTTAAAATGCAATACTTAAAAACAGGGTATGTTAGAGAATATAGATAGCCATGGATAATCCATCTATCAAAAAGAATTGATTGAGAGGCCTTAGTGGTGGTTAATTTTAATATAACAAAATCTTTACTGATCTGACCAATAAGCAATTCCTGCTTACAGTTCCAACTTACTACTCTTCTCCACCTATCATTTATGCTCACTCTTCTTATTCTGATATATTCCTTACTTTCTCAAGATTTAAAAATATTACATTTGGTATTTGATGATACTATTTTTTTGGCTTACTTCAAAATAAATCATTTATATTTCAATGTAATTACTTAGGTTTAAGACTATGTTTAAGGTATATAAAACAGAAATATGTTATTGTTCAAGTAACTGATAAATCATTTTCAAAACCCACCTCTAGCAATTAGTAACCATGGATTATACCCATTTGAATGGAAGTGAAAGAATATAGACAAAATAATATTTCCATTTTAGAATGAGCTATAGCAGTGAACCAGTGGGAAAAAAAATCAGCATGGGTACATTAAGAGAGAAAAATTATCACATAAAGTGGTTATCCTGAATTCTTCTAAACAGTTTAGTCCATGGAGTATGAGACTATAAATAGTCCCTGCCAGAAGCATGGCCCTTGGGCGCCTGGGTGGCTCAGTGGGTTAAGCCTCTGCCTTCGGCTCAGGTCATGATCCTGGGGTCCTGGGATCCAGCCCTACATCAGGCTCTCTGCTCAGCAGGGAGTCGGCTTCCCTTCTTCTCTCTCTGCCTGCCTCTTTGCCTACTGGTGATCTCTCTCTGTCAAATAAATAAATAAAAATATTTATTTAAAACAAAACAAACAAAAAAAAGCACTGCCCTTAAGCAGAGATCATGGGAAGGGAGCTGAAAGAGGTAGTCAGATCAGAATTAGGGGTGTTCTTTCTTTGGGAGTGTACATGGATACTTCAGAGTTAATGTGACAGACACTTCTAATTTTCACTTTCTTCTGTCATCTTAATATGTATCCCTATATTTTGCAGGAAACTTGGCAAACCAAAACTGACATTTACCAGACTCCTTTCACATTGACAAATGCACCTAAAAGCCAGGTAAGTAGTTTCTGGACAATGGCAGGTGAGCAGAAGTCCAGCATAGTGTCCTTAAAGGAAATATGTGTGTCCTTTATCCCTGATATTACTGTAAATAATTCATAGGCTATTTTGAGTTATTTCACACATGAAAAGGAAGAGACAGGGTAGGGAAATACAAACAAGATAAACCAACAAAATGGAGCTATTATGAAACTACAGGATTTTTCATTTTTACAAAAAAGAGAGATAAATTCTCTCAAGCCACCCTTCCTCTATTTCATAGAATCTAAGATGTCATTAACTATTTATTTATGCACCACTAAAAAATATTTTAAAGTGTTTCCAATTGAATTGTGGTACACTGGTAAGCATTTTTTTTAGATGAATCAAGCAGGAGTTTACAATTCAGCAATAATGGCTTGTGTACACAAGCACATTAAGTAATTTCATATTTCCTATAAGTTTATGTAAAATTTTTTTTTCAAATTTCTGCCTGAATTTAATGTCTTTTATATTTAGATATGCTATATTATTTTAACAAATTGCTCTATACTTATTTTAAGTTTTTATATGTAACACCTAGTTATTTATGTGTGTGTGCATATTACATATTATTATATATAAAATATATTCTTCATATACTATACATACTCTAATATACATTATACATTCATACATAAACACACATAAAATATAAAAAATGGAGAAAATGATGGTTAAGAAGAATCCCATGTTTTCTGAATCTGCTGATGTATCACTGGTCAGAGTTAAAGCTCTGATCAGTGAATAACCACATAGTTTCATCTCAACATGCAGCAGCAGTGTTAAGGGTAATTTCCTACTCCCTTCTCACACTGTCATCACTATTTCTATCTTTGTAATCTAAGAGCCCTGTTCTTCTAGAGCACATTGCTTACCTTCTATGTCAGCTCTTTTCTCTCTTTTTTAATCTTCTTTTTAATTTTTAATAAAAGCATTAATAGTCAAATAGTAATCTTTTTCAAGACATACATCAAAGAGTCACTTCCTCCTATAATCTAACTCAATTTAAAGAATAGACTTAGATACATGCTCTGTCCCAACAATATATATATATATATTTTTTTTAATTGTTCTTCTCATATTCATGACATACTTAGAATTTTCTCAAAGTTTCCTCATGAAAGCAAAATATCTAATCAAATTATTTTTATTTAACACACAAATATTTTTAATTAGTATACAAATTTATGTATTATTGGAATATGTGGAAAAATTTGCAAATAACATGTTAAAACTCACTTCCTTTAAATAGAATTTAGCTGTCAGTTATTTGAATTTTTTTATGAAAACATTTTTATATGTATAATTCAAGTGTTAATCATAGAAAAATGTTCAATTTCAATTGTATAAGTGAGTGAATACAAGGCAAAATTAAGAATTCAATGTGTTTATATAATTTCTAGAAAACTCTTTTTTTAATAAAATAAAGATAAAACGATTTGCATACCAGTAGAAGGACACTTATATATCTTGATTTGCCTGAAACTTCACAACATTGCATCAATTTGGACAATACATCAAGTGATCATCCCATGTCATTGTATTAGGGGGAAAATGATTACTGCTTATATTTAACAAAAAACAAAAATGGAGGGGTACCTGGGTAGCTCAGTTAGTTTAGGGTCTGCCTTCAGTTCAGGTCATAATCTCAGGGTCCTGGGATTAAACCCCATGTCAGGCTCTCTGCTAAATGGGGTCTGCTTCTCCCTCTGTGCTCTCTCTTTCTCTTAAATCAATAAATAAAATCTCTTAAAAATAATTAAATAAAAACAAAAGTGGAAAAGCAACAGTACCTAGTATTCTAAATCTCAACAAGAAGTTGATAAGATACAGAAGTACAACCAATAAAGATTACTTAAGATGGATAATATACAGATTTAAAAAAATGTCTAAAGTCAACAAAAGTCAATAATAGGGAGATCTAGTAGAAGAAGGTATGGAATGTGCCTAGACAATGTTATTTATTTTCTTTAGAGTTTTGTTATATATTTTTAACATTTCTTGGTGCAATTGGCATCCTGGCTAAGAGCCTTTATTTTTATATTTATAGATAATTTAAAATTTGTACTTTCCCCCAATATTTCAGTTCAAATTATAATCTGTTAAAGAAAGTTAAATTAGATGGAGGAGTCAAGATAACAGAGGAATAGCAGGCTGAGATGACATCAGGTGGCAGATAATCAGCTAGATAGTTTATTAAACCATTCCAAAGACCTACAAATCCAAAAGAAGATTGAAGAGAAGAAGAGCAACAATTCTAGAAACAGAAAATCGACCACTTTCTGAAAGGTAGGACCTGCGGAAAAGTGAATCCAAAATGATGGGAAGAGAGACCCCAGGGGGAGGGTTCAGATCCTGGCAAGTGGCGGAGCAATGGAGCACAAAATTAGAACTTTTAAAAGTCTGCTTCACTGAGGGACATTGCTCTAGAGAATAAGCAGTTGTGGAGCCCTTGCAGGGACAGAGTGGTCTCAGGTCCCATGGAGTCAAAGAGGATTAAGGGTGTCTCAGTATCACATAGCTCACAGGTATTAGAGCTGGGAAGACAGCTACAGAGATGGAACTGAGGAGTGAGCTCTCAACTAAGGGTTACCTTAAACTGTGATTTGTGGCACAGCCAGACCACTTCTCTTTGAGCAGGGACCCCACAAGTGGCAGATCTGGGGAGAAACCTCTGGAAGAGTGGCAGGGACATGCAGGGTTTAAAGATTCCATGCAGGGCTGTTTGCCAGAGACAAAGATGCTCAGTTGCAGGCCGGGTGAGCTTGGAGCGCAGCCAGAGGCCAGGGAAACAGGAGTGATTGAGCATTTTACCCCGAGCTCTTGGCTCCTCTGTGCCAGAGATTTGGAGGATCTCATTTTCATTCCCATCCTCCAGAGCTCTAAATAAAGTGTTCAGGGAACAAAAACTCCTGAGAGTGAACCAGAGCAGATTAATTAGACTGGCCCCTGGCAAGGGCAGAGCAATTCCACCTCTGGTAAAGACACTTGATAATCACTACAACAGGTCCCTCTCCCAGAAGATCAGCAAGAAATTCAGCCAAGAACAAGCTCACTTATCAAGGAGAACAATGGAATTACAGAGGAGTGGAAAGCAAAGCATAGAATTTATGGCTTTCTCCCCATGATTATTTAATCTTGTGAAGTTAATTATTTTTTTTAATTTTTATTCTTATTAGAATTTTTTTAACTTTTCCTCTTTCCTCTTTCAATGTTTTTTAACTAGTTTATCTTAACAATACCTTTTCTTAAGAATAAAAAACAATCTTTTTGAACCTTCATTATTATAGTCAAATTTTATCCTTCATTGTATCTAACTTTATTTTATGTATACACATAGAGCTTTTTCTTCTAAAAATTTTTGGGATACAACTTCTAAAAGATCAAAATATACCCTAAATATAGCAAGCCTGAGCAAATTCTCTCCAATATCTTTTTCTTTCTTTTCCAAACCAACTTATCTTATCAACTCTTTTTATAAAATTATTTTTTAAGTTTTCATCTTTATAGTCATATTCCATCCCTTCATCATGTCTATACACACACACACACACACACACAAATGTTTTTCTTTCTTTAAAATTTTGGGAGGTAATACCATTTAAGAGACCAAAAGACTCCCAAAATTAAGTAGGTGGCTCTGCTCTATTCACTAGTCTAATATATATATTTACTTTTTTGCTTTCTCTCTTTCTTTCTTTCTTTTTTTGAACTTCACTTTACCCCCTTTCTTTTCCCCATGATTTAGGCTCTCTTCTGATTTGGTTAATGCACATTTTTCTGGGGTGTTTGCCACCCTTATAGTATTTTATTCTCTCCTTCGTATATTCTTATCTGCATAAAATGACAAGGCAGAAAAACTCACCACAAAAAAAAAAAAAAAAAAAGGCAGCAGTACCAAAGGCTAAGGAACTAATCAATATGGACATTGGTAAAATGTCAGATCTAGAGTTCAGAATGACAATTCTCAAGGCACTAGCTGGACACATAAAAGGTATGGAAGATATGAGAAATACCCTGTCTGGAGAAATAAAACCCCTTTCTAGAGAAATAAAAGAACTAAAATCTAACCAAGACCAAATCATAAGGCTATTAATGAAGTGCAATAAAAAATGGAGGCTCTTACTGCTAGGATAAATGAGGCAGAAGAGAGAATTAGTGATATAGAAGACCAAACAAAGAAGCTGAGCAAAAGAGAAACAAACAACTAAACCATGAGGGGAGAACTTAAGAGATGAGAGATACCATAAGATGAAACAACATTAGAATAATTGGGGTTCCAGAAGAAGAAGAAAGAGAGAGGGGAGCAGAAAGTATACTGGAGAGAATTATTGTACAGAATTTCCCTAATATGGCAAAAAGAACAAGCATCAAAATCCAGGAGGCACAGAAAACCCCCATCAAAATCAATAAGAATAGGTCCACTCCCATCTAATAGTAAAACTAACAAATCTTAGTGACAAAGAGAAAATCCTGAAAGCAGCCCAGGACAAGAAGTCTGTAACATACAATGGTAAAATTACTAGATTGGCAGCAGATTTATCTACAGAGACTTGGCAGGCCAGAAAGAACTGGCATATATATTCAGAGTACTAAATGAGAAAAACATGCAGCTAAGAGTACTATATCCAGCTAGGCTATCATTGAAAATAGAAGGAGAGATAAAAAGCTTCCAGGGCAAACAAAAACTGAAAGAATTTGTAAAAATCAAATGAGCTCTACAGGAAATATTTAAAGGGATCCTCTAAGCAAAGAGAGAGTAAACAGCACACCAGAAAGGAACAGAGACACTATACAATAGCATTCACCTTACAGGCAATACAATACTATTTCTCAATAGTTACTGTGAATGTAAATGGGCTAAGTGCCCCAACCAAAAGATTCAGGGTATCAGACTGGATAATAAAAACAAAACCCATCAATATTCTTTCTAGAAGAAACTCATTTTAGTCCCAAAGACACCTCAAGTTTTAAAGTGATGGGGTAGACAATAATTTACCATGCTAATGGACATCAAAATAATGTTGGGGTGGCAACCTTGTATCATATAAATTAGATTTTAAGCCAAAGACTATAATAAGAGATGAGGAATACTCAAATGGTCTGTCCAACAAGAAGATCTAACAATCTTAAATATCTATGCCCCTGACATGGGAGCAGCCAACTATATGACAAAAATACAACAATAGTAGGGGATTTTAACACCCCTCTTACTGAAATGGACAGATCATTCAAACAAAAGTCAACAAGGAAATAAAGGTCTTAAATGACACACTGAACCAGATGGACATTATAGATATATTCAGAATATTCCATCCCAAAGCAACAGAATACACATTCTTCTCGAGGGCACCTGGAACATTCTCCAGAATAGATCACATCATGGGTCACAAATAAGATCTCAAATGGTACCAAAAGATTGGGCTCATTCCCTGCAAATTTTCAGACCACAATGCTCTGAAGCTAGAATTCAAAATAGGAGGAAATTTGGAAAGAACCAAATACATGGAGGCTTAAGAGTATCCTTCTAAAGAATGAATGGGTCAACCAGGAAATAAAAGAAGAATTGATAAAATTCGTGGAAACAAATGGAAATGAAAACACAATGGATCAAAATTTGTGGGACACAGCAAAGGCAGTTCTAAGAGGAAATATATATAGTGATACAAGCCTTTATCAAGAAATAAGAAAGGTCTCAAATACACAACCTAAGCCTACACCTAAAGGAGCTGGAGAAAGAACAAAGACAGCCTACAATCAGCAGGAGAAGAGAAATCATAAAGATCAAAGCAGAAATCAATGAAATAGAAAACAAAAAAACAGTAGAACAAATCAACAAAACTAAGAGCTGGTTATTTGAAAGAATTAATAAGATTGATAAACCTGTGGCTATACTTATCCAAAGGAAAAGAGAAAGAACCCAAACAAATAAAATCATGAATGAAAGAGGAGAGATCACAACCAACACCAAAGAAATACACACCATTATAAGAACATATTACGAGCAACTATGCATCAGCAAATTTAGCAATCTGGAAGAAATGGATGCATTCCCAGAGATAAATAAACTACCCAAACTGAACCAGGATGAAATAGAAAACCTGAACAGAACCATAACAAGTAAGGAGATTGAAGCAGTCATCAACAATCACCCAACAAACAAGAGCCCAGGGCCCTGTGGCTTCCCAGGGGAATTATACCAAGCATTTAAAGAAGAATTAATTCCTATTCTCCTGAAACTGTTCCAAAAAATAGAAATGGAAGGAAAACTTTCAAACTCATTTTATGAGGCCAGCATCACCTTGATCCCAAAACCAGACAAGCATCCCATCAAAAAAGAGAACTACATGGGGCGCCTGGCTGGCTCAGTGGGTTAAAGCCTCTGCCTTCGGCTCAGGTCATGATCTCAGGGTCCTGGCATCGAGCCCCATATCGGGCTCTCTGCTCAGCAGGGAGCCTGCTTCCCTTCCTCTCTCTCTGCCTGCCTCTCTGCCTACTTGTGATCTCTGTCTGTCAAATAAAAAAATAAAATCTTAAAAAGAGAGAGAGAGAGAGAGAACTACAGACCAATATCCTTGATGAACACAGATGCGAAAATTCTCACCAAAATAATAGCCAATGGGATTCAACAGTACATTAAAAGGATTATTCACCACGACCAAGTGGGATTTATTCCAGGGCTGCAAGGTTGGTTCCACATCTGCAAATCAATCAATGTGATACAACACATTAATAAAAGAAAGAACAGGAACCATATGATACTCTCAATAGATGCTGAAAAAGCATTTGACAAAGTACACCATACCTTCCTGATCAAAACTCTTCAAAATGTAGGGATAGAGGGCACATACCTCAATATTATCAAACTCACCTATGAAAAATCCACCGCAAATATCATTCTCAATGGAGAAAAACTGAAAGCTTATCCCCTAAGGTCAGGAACACGGCAGGGATGTCCATTATCACCACTGCTATTCAACATAGTACTAGAAGTCCTAGCCTCAGCAATCAGACAACAAAAAGAAATTAAAGGCATCCAAATCGGCAAAGAAGAATTCAAACTATTACTCTTTGCAGATGATATGATACTTCATATGGAAAACCCAAGAGACTCCACTCCAAATCTGCTAGAACTTGTAGAGGAATTCAATAAAGTGTCAGGATATAAAATCAATGCAAAGAAATCAGTTGCATTTCTATACACTAACAAGATAGAAGAAAGAGACATTAAGGAGTCAATCCCATTTCCAATTGCACCCAAAACCATAAGATACATAGGAATAAACCTAGCCAAAAAGGCAAAGAATCTGTACTCAGAAAACTATAAAATACTCATGAAAGAAATTGAGGCAGACACAAAGAAATGGAAAAATGCTCCATGCTCATGGGTTGGAAGAACAAATAATGTGAAAATGTCTATGCTACCTAAAGCAATCTACATGTTTAAGGCTATCCCAATCAAAACACCACCATTTTCGTTCAAAGAAATTAAACAAATAATCCTAAAATTTATATGGAACCAGAAAAGACCTCAAATAGCCAGAGGAATGTTGAAAAAGAAAGCCAAAGTTGGTGGCATCACAATTTCAGACTTTAAGCCCTATTACAAAGTTGTTGTCAACAAGACAGTATGGTACTGGAACAAAAACAGACACATAGGTCAATGGAACAGAATAGAGAGCCCAGAAATAGACCCTCAACTCTATGGTCAACTAATCTTCAACAAAGCAGGAAAGAATGTCCAATGGAAAAAAGACAGCCTCTTCAATATATGGTGCTGGGAAAATTGGACAGCCACATGCAGAAAAATGAAATTGGACCATTTCCTTACACCACACACAAAAATAGACTCAAAATGGATGAAGGACCTCAATATGAGAAAGGAATCCATCAAAATCCTTGAGAAGAACACAGGCAGTATCCTCTTTGACCTCAGGTGCAGCAACTTCTTTCTAGGAACTTCGCCAAAGGCAAGGGAAGCAAGAGCAAAAATAACTATTGGGACTTCATCAAGATCAAAAGCTTTTGCACAGAAAAGGAAAAAGTCAACAAAACCAAAAGACAACTTGGGCGTCTGGGTGGCTCGGTGGGTTGAGCCTTTGCCTTTGGCTCAGGTCATGAACTTAGGGTCCTGGGATTGAGCCCCAAGTTGGGCTCTCTGCTCAGTGGGGAGCCTGCTTCCCCTTCAATTCCTGTCTCTCTGCCTACTTGTGATTTCTCTGTGTCAAATTAATAAAATATTAAAAAAAAAAAGAAAACTGACAGAATGGGGGAAGATATTTGCAAACTACTTATCAGATAAAGGGGTAGTACCTAAAATCTATAAAGAATTTATCAAACTCAACACCCAAAGGACAGATAATCCAATCAAGAAATGGGCAGAGGACAGGGGCAGACATTTCTGGAAAGAAGACAGCCATATGTCCAACAGACACATGAAAAAGTGCTCCACATCACTTGGCATCAGGGAAATACAAATAAAAATCATAATGAGATACCACCTCACACCAGTCAGAATGGCTAAAATTAACAAGTCAGGAAAGGACAAATGCTGGCGAGAATGCAGAGAAAGGGAAACCCTCCTACACTGTTGGTAGGAATGCAAGCTGGTGAAACCACTCTGGAAAACAGAATGGAGGTTCCTCAAAAATTTGAAAATAGAGCTACCCTACAACCTAGCAATCACACTACTGGGTATTTACCGTAAAGGTGTAAATGTAGTGATCAGAAGGGGCACGTGCACCTGAGTGGTTATAGCAGCAATGTCCACAATAGCCAAACTATGGAAAGAATCTAGATGTCCACAAGCAGATGAATGGATAAAGAAGAGTGGTTATATATATACAATGGAATACTATGCAGCCATCCAAAGAAATGAAATCTTGCCATTTGCAATGGTGTGGATGGAACTAGAGAGTATTATGCTGAACAAAATGTCAATATTATTTCTATGATATCCTTGATATGCAGAAGTTGAGTGGCTACGTGGGGAGTTTTGGGGGTAGGAAAGGAATAAGTGAAACAAGATGCGATTGGGAGGGAGACAAACCATAAGTGACTCTTAATCTTACAAAATAAACTGAGGGCTGCTGGGGGGGGGTAGGGAGAGGGTGGTTGCATTATGGACATTGGGGAAGGTACGTGCTATGGTTTGTGCTGTGAAGTGTGTAAACCTGGTGATTCCCAGACCTGTACCCCTGGGGCTAATAATACATTATATGTTAGTTTAAAAAAAAAAAAAAACTTCTTAAAAATAAATAAATCCTGTTTTCTGTTAAAAAAAAAAAAAAAAGTTAAATCAGGGGTGCCTGGGTGGCTCAGTGGGTTAAAGCCTCTGCCTTCGGCTCGGTCATGATCCCGGCGTCCTGGGATCGAGCCCCACATCGGGCTCTCTGGTCGGCAGGGAGTCTGCTTCCCATCCTCTCTCTCTCTCTGCCTGCCTCTCTGCCTACTTGTGATCTCTGTCTGTCAAATAAATAAATAAAATCTTTAAAAAAAAAAGTTAAATCAATAACATAAGATATTTATCATTTCAAAAGCGAAAGTTTTATAAAGTTAATGTAAAAATCCTTTCCAGCCTTTTGTTTCCAAGTTATTTGACAATAGATTTGTCATGCACAGTTGTGCTGAATAGCATTTGAGGCTGTTAAAATAAAAAAGTAAGATAGTTTTTAATTATGCTCTGAGTGATGCTCTGAATCTTATTTACTTGATATTGTATCTATTGTTTAATATTGTCCTATGAATTACTTATAAAGAAAGGAGATCAATAACTTTGAATATACTGCAAATCATTATATAATTCATCTGGAAATTGCCTTGTTCACTTCTTAACTTTATTATATTCTATGAAAAGTAAATAGCAAAATAATTTCCAACTGCTATGCATATGGAATTTTTACTTTTAGCATCTCAAAATGCCCAGATTTCCTCACTTTCTTTGATTTTTTCACTTGAATTAGAAGTGAATATTCTACAAGAATAAATAATATCTCCACTGTCCATTCTCAAGTCCTAAATATTTACTGAATATTTACTAATATTCTAATAAATAGCAGGTATTTGGTGTCTAAAGCCAAAAATCTATTGCTTCCTTAAAGCCCTACATATGAACAGACTAGTAGAAACCCCATGGCCATCATTATTGCAACCTTTTCCATAAGACTTAGTTCCACAGGCAGAACATGCCATATATTACAGAATCAAAAAGTACTTCTTGTTTTGTGGAGTTCTATGGAGTCAACCAAATGTCAGTGGTTCAGAAAATTTATTAAGTTGGTGAATGTAAATCTAAATTAAATACAAGATTCATATATTTTTAGTTATAAAATTCAGATAGATTCAAAATTATTTGGAAACATCATCAGAACTTTTAAGTAGCATCATGGATCATGGACAGAATTACAAAACAAATATTGAAAAAATCCTTGAAACAATTTTGAACCATTGTAATAGTGTTAAGGAGACTAGCAGAACAAATATTTAAAAGTTGAGGTTAAGAAGAGGACAATGAAGTTGCTACGTTTGGAGTCTAAGTCTACAAGTGGATTCATTTACAACAAGTATTTCAATGGCATTCTAGCTCAAAAGTAATACATTATCAATCAATTAATATTAATTAAAGGTGCTAAAATTAAAATTGGGCACCAAAAATAGGAACCCAAAATAAAGACAGAATTGAGCCTCGTGAAAAAAATCCATTAATTAGTTCTCTGTGTACTTTGATCTAGAGGATTAACACTTTGAAAAGTGACTATGAAATATGACTGTGTAATCAATGATTGATCATAGCCATGATACATAATATCATGATATTACATAACATCATGATATTATTATGATATTTATTAATTAAAAATTAATCAGAGCGTTTTTTAAAATTAAGAGCTACATAATTTGCTTTGTGTATGTACATTTATTTCAAATATTTGCAACTGAAATTATATTTTTCAAGATCTTTCAGGAAAGTGTATGGAGAAATTTTCTTACCACATATATAAATAGAATCACTGATTCTGTAAATCTGTTTCAAGTGTCATCTCCTCAGTATAGGCCTGCAGCATGATGCAGACTTCTTTAGGGCTACCTATTAGAAGGGGTAGTGTTGTCCTTGTCTTCCATCTTACCACGATTTCACATTTGAAAGGGCCTTAACAGGACTGTCATGCTCCTGTTTAAGTCAACTTTAAGAGGGTTATCAAAATATTACTTTTCTTGTCAATATTAGAGATTGAGGTAGAATGAGAATTATCTTCCCAAAATAGCAGTGACTTAATGAACAATTTATTTCTTTATGAAAAGGAGGTTCCAGAAGTTTAATTTTACTTAAGTCCTACAAACAGTCTACATGATGTAACAATTTGTGCCATCAAACAATATTTCACAGTGCTCTCAATGTCCAGTTTGTCTTAGACTTTTTTCTTGAAGATCTCCTCATTTTTAAACATCCTTAGGTGGATATCAATCTTCCTCTCTATGGCAATAGCTTAAGTTTAAATTCCTTTGATTTAGTTTTCTCTGAAGGAAAAAAATCAATTCTCTATTTACTGTTACAATCACACAAACATCATACAAATCTAATTATTCAGAATTTGATTCTCTGATTTTTTTTTTAATGGAACCGGAACCCATATCATCATTCCTATTTCATATTCATTCATCCACTCACATATTCAACAAAATTTGAGGACCAATTTGTTGGGCTTTTCTACTCATATTTATTCTTTTGATGTTGAGTGTATATACAAGTATTCTCAATCTGACAGATCTCTTTAATGTGTGTTGGCTGCCCCTTTCCCCAGATTTTATTCCTGGGAAAACATGTAGATTCTGGTTGATTGTCCTAATGAGTAGCCAGATTTTCCACAGACAAAAATGAAGAAAAATGTTTTTTTTTGTTTGTTTTGCTTATAATAAAGGGGGAAAGGCAGCTATCCTCCGGGTCTCCTAAAAGGGTCTTCTCTTTATACTAAGCTTTTGGAATGTAAGTCAAATCTCCAGGAACTCAAGGGCCCTTCCTTTGAAGGGTCTGATGACCTTTACTTATCTCCAATTTCTGGAGGTTTTTTTTTGTTTGTTTGTTTGTTTGTGTTTGTTTTTGTTTTTTTTTTTGACATGTAAATATACAGAAAGATAAAATTCTAGTTTTTCTTATACCTTGTCACTCAAACTTGGGACATAGTAACTAGAGATTTAGTGATCTCAGGATTGAGACAATTTGATTCTCTTGGGAAAGAGATAAGAGTTTTACTGCCTTCAGACCAACCAGAACAATTAACTAAACAAATAGCTATAGACCTAATTCTCTAGGTTTGTAAAGGGTCCCAAAATGTACTGAGACCTAGGAAAGTTTTATATCTCCAAATTGTTGTCATTATACCAGACAGAATGGTAAGATGGTAATATGTTTTAAATATCTTTAAGTTCTGTTAAATCTATGGTTTCACAAGACCTTTTAAAAGTAGCAAAATATTTATCCTGGATGTCTTCAGTAACATTTTTTTTGTTTCAAAATAGAATGGCCACTGTTGAGTTTTCATTATGACCTGCACTCCAGCACTAATATCCTATTTTCCACAAACCTTTATCTCAGTAGCTTGATTTAATTTGTACATTTGGGAATTTTTATGAACTCATGATTCTATTTTTATGTGTGTATCATTATTTGATTATCTAGAATCTTGTAAGTGGTTTAACTAATAATTATTTAATAAAGTTTTTATATACTGCCAAAGCACTCTATATATACATTGGGTAAAAATGTATTGAAAAAAAATTCAACTAAAGACATTGCTGAAGTCAACTAATTCTTGTTTTGAAAAATAAAACCTGACGCATCATATAAAGGTAGATAAATTACTACTCAGACATCCACTTATGGTTTGGGTATACATTTTGACAGGCTATGTGAAAAATGCCTCAAGGGTCTTCACTTCAGGACAAAAGCATCATTTTGTTATTTTTCTAAAGCTATTTTTAAAAACATCAACATTTAAAGTCTCTCATTTATATATTGGCAAGAATGTCTGTTGATGTTTATAAGCAAAATTGTAAATTATGAGTTTGATATTGAGGGATGGTTTGATATACTCTTAAACACCTAAAATGTGGCATTCACCTCTGACAATGAATATTTCATCTTTATAAAGTTCTTTATATCAAGATTATTTTTACTTCCTGATTTGTTTCTTGTTTTGTAAATAGGTTAACATTTCTGAAACACATTATTTGCAAAAATTCATGTTGAACCCCAAAATCCACTTTCTGTTCTTTGGAAAAATATACAAAATACCCAACACAATAATAATTTGAAACTGTGCAAGCTAATGATTGAATTTTATGAATGTTATCCTTACTAAACTTCACTGTCAGAAACCACCTAGAGCTTGCATATGTTAAAAACATGAAATCAGATGAAAAGATATTTGCTATTCAATTAATCAAATGCCTGTAAATTAGCATTTGTTCCGACACCGTGAAAATTCTGTTAGGTGGAAGAGAAAATGTGAGCAAGTGCTAGCACAGTGGCTGATACCTTGTTAATTGATTTCACTTCCTTAGTGATTGACAGACTAATAGCTAAATAGCTAAAATAAAATACAATAAGCCCTTCCACAGAGTTCAGGAACAGATTTAAAAGGCAGTTTTCATTAGAAATTTCTGTACTTATTGCCATAAAGGAAAAGAAAAAAAAAAAAAAAACTTCTCATTTAAAGACCACTACACTCATATAAAAGAATTGGAGTGGGGCACCTGGGTGGTTCAGTCCTTAAGCAACTGCCTTAGCCTATGCTCTGGGTCCTGGGATCCAGCACCCACAGGTCTGCTTGCTCAGCGGGGAGCCTATTTCTCCCTTTCCCACTCCCTCTGCTTGTATCCCCTCTCTGGCTGTTTCTCTCTCTGTCAAATAAATAAATAAAAATCTTTTAAAAGAAATGAAATCTTGCCATTTGCAACAACATGGATGGAACTAGAGCGTATCATCTTAGCGAAATAAGTCAAGCAGAGAAAGACAACTATCATATGATCTCCCTGATATGAGGAAGTGGTGATGCAACATGGAGGCTTAAGTGGGTAGAAGAATAAATGAAACAAGATGGGATTGGGAGGGAGACAAACCATAAGTGACTCTTAATCTCACAAAACAAACTGAGGGTTGCTGGGGGGAGGGGGTTTGGGAGAAGGGGGTGGGATTATGGACATTGGGGAGGGTATGTGATTTGGTGAGTGCTGTGAAGTGTGTAAACCTGGTGATTCACAGACCTGTACCCCTGGGGATAAAAATATATGTTTATAAAAAATAAAAAATTAAAAAAAAAATAAAATAAAATAAAAAATTGAGTGAAAAATAACAGAAAATCAAAACCCCTAAACTGTCTAATTTACTAAGTTATCCTATAGGAATGTAACGTTAGGCAATATTACTGAGACCTCTTTTCAAATGTTGTCTTACTATCTAAAACAATATCAAGCAGACAAATACATGCTTCTTCTATCATCAATCATTTTTATTAGATCTACTTTCTAAAGTCTTGTGGAGTCTCTGGCCTAGAAATGTTCTTATGGATATTTTCCATTAATTACAGTCCCAAGTTTTCTGTAGTATTCGAGTTAAACAGAAAGGCAAAAGGCAACAAAATCATTCTGAGTGTTTCTGAGGTTTTAAATCAGAAGAATTGTGGTAAGGGATTACTTAGTGTTTCTAAGGAGGTACCTATGAGAAGATAGCTAGAAACAAGAGATATCCAATTTTGATTATTTCAATTTACAAGACATTTTATCAACCCTTTATTCATATCTAAATAATATTGTTTATAATGCAAAAAAAGCTGTGTATACTCATGCCCTTAAGACATTCATGATATGAGGAAGTGGTGATGCAACATGGGGGCTTAAGTGGGTACGAGAAGAATAAATGAAAGAAAATGGGATTGGGAGGGAGACAAACCATAAGTGACTCTTAATCTCACAAAACAAACTGAGGGGTGCTGGGGGGGGGGGGTTTGGGAGAAGGGGGTGGGATTATGGACATTGGGGAGGGTATGTGCTTTGGTGAGTGCTGTGAAGTGTGTAAACGTGGTGATTCACAGACCTGTACCCCTGGGGATAAAAATATATGTTTATAAAAAATAAAAAATTATATATATAAAAAAAGACATTCATGATCTAATTGAACAGTAAATACAAATATAATGAGGTTTCTTTATATAGCAATTATACAAATTAAACTACATAAACTTACCAAGAAAAGGAACAGAGAAGGAAGAGAGGAAAGAAATGAGGGAGGCAAAATGGAAGAAAGGAAAGAAGAGAGGAATAAAATAACAAAAAGAGCAGTATTTAAAAGTGATGGTTTACTCAGCCTCTCATTACATTTAATAATAATGTGCTTGTCTGAGAAAGACAAACAAAAAAACTAATTGAATGTCATGGGTAGGGAGGGAGGTGACAGAGAAAAAATAAAACAAAACTATGACTAATTGATAATTACTGGAAGTAGTAAAATTATGTACAAAAGACAGTTTATTTGGAAGACAGTTTTGAACTTTCTTAGGAATATATTCACTATACTCAAGATTTAGTTTCTACCTTAGATGATGTGACTCTGTGTGTGTGTGTGTGTGAGTGCATGTGTGTGTGTAAAAAATAATAAAATTAGATAAATAGGTATGAAAGATACAGAAAGTAACCATTATTTAAATTTAGAGAAGGGAAACGATAAATTTTGTAAAGATTTAGTTTATTTATTTGAGAGAGAGAGAGAGAGAGTGAGCACACATCCATCAGGGGGAGTGTAAAAGGGAAAGACAGAAAGAATCTCAAGAAGACTCCCAGTCAAGGGCACCTGGGTGGCTCAGTGGGTTAAGCCGCTGCCTTCCACTCAGGTCATGATCTCAGGGTCCTGGGATTGAGCCCCACATCGGGCTCTCTGCTCAGCAGGGAGCCTGCTTCCCTCTCTCTCTCTCTCTGCCTGCCTCTCCATCTGCTTGTGATTTCTCTCTGTCAAATAAATAAATAAAATCTTTAAAAAAAAAAAAAAGAAGAAGAAGAAGAAGACTCCCAGTCAAGCCTGGAGCCTGACAGGGGCTCCGTTTCACAACCCTGAGATCATGATCTCAGCCAAAATGAAGAAGTGGTTGCTAAACTGACTGAGCCACCTGGGTACCCCAGAAAAGATAATTTATTGAGAGTTGAATAAAGTTTACAAGAAATTGCAGTTTGAGAGGGATACTTTAGTTCCAACTGACACATTAAGAAAGATAACTTAAAATCCTTTGCAGTACACATGCCTAGGAATATTGTGTAAAATATAATAATGATTATTTAAAATGAGTAATTGAGTTGAATTACATGGTATAAATAAATAACATGGTATAAAAAAAAAGGGAATACCTAAAGAGAAATAAGGTTTTAATCTTTTGAGCAGGCATGGGATAGGGGAAAGCAAACAGAAGGGATTGGATTTTGAGGTATACATGCCCTCAGAAGGTTTGTGGTAGGTGATGGGAGAATGTGTCAGGAATACTATCTCAAGCGTGGAAATAAGTTAAAAAGGGAAAAAAAAAATACAGTTGAGCAGCATATATGTTAATGTTCTTTGGATATATATTCTGTCTAAGGTTTTTGTAGGAGAATGCACTTAATTCATTTCATTGCTTCCTAGTGGTTAACTATCACAAACTTCGTAAAGAGACTTGTTAACCCATTTTTATTTCCTCTGTAGAGATAGAAGTATTTATTTCTAGTGGAAACAAATAACCTCAAAGATTTATGACCCTGTTGCATATCTATCAGTTTCATATCTAACTCAGCCATTATATCCTAATATTCTTTGTTAAATCACTTCTAAATATGCTAACTTCTCAGATATACTTTGTACCATTTAAAAACATCACACTAGTTGTTTCCTTAATTAATTAGTTAAATAACCCCCTTAAAGTATATTTGTTTTCTATTTGTTGGAGAGTTTTGATTTTGACTTTCTAAAATTATACTACTAGAAATCAGGGATTAGGTATGTTTGACCTCCTGGAGAGTCCACATACTTAAGACCTTGAAGTCAGTTATCCAGGCAAATATTTCTGCCCGATATCAAAGGGCATGAAATACTTTCTAATGTTTTCAATTCTTAAGAAAGCTGAGAATTTACCATTAGTATCTAATGCCTTCCTCAAGACTGAAGTAGGAAATTAGAAAATTCATGTGGCCTAGGAAACTTAAACATGAGAAATTGAAATGAAAATTAGTCCAAAGTCAGTATTTCCTATGAGTTTCCTAGCATCAGAAATATATCTATATATTTGTATAGATATATTATATATAGATATGTATTTATTTTATATATGTATATTTTATATATCATATATTATATAAATATAATATAATAAATGATTATTTATAAATACATATTATATAAAATATACATTATATTATATATTAAAATTTGTATATCTATAAATATTCATAGATACATAATTAGATATAGGTATCTAGATATATATACATTCTTTTTAAATATTTAAATTTCTTTAATTTTTATTTTCAGGAGAAATGATCCATTGTCCCAAAACACAAGGAATTACCACAAGGGAAAAAAATTACATTTAAAACTCTATTAGGGGTACCTGAGTGGCTCAGTGGGTTAAAACCCCTGCCTTCGGCTCAGGCATGATCCTAGGATCCTGGAATCGAACCCCGCATTGGGCTCTCTGCTCAGCAGGGAGCCTGGTCTCCCCCCCATCTGCTTGCCTCTCTGTGCACTTGTGATCTCTGTCAAATAAAATCTTGCCTCTCTGTGCACTTTGTGATCTCTGTCAGATAAAATCTTTAAAATAATAAAATAAAAAGTAAAACTCTATTAAATATAAATTTGCAAAGATTGAGAAATATAAAATTAAAAATAATTTACGAGGGACGCCTGGGTGGCTCAGTTTATTAAGCAGCTGCCTTCGGCTCAGTTCATGATCCCAGCGTCCTGGGATCAAGTCCCACATCGGGCTCCTTGCTCAGCAGGGAGCCTGCTTCTCCCTCTGCCTCTGCCTGCCATTCTGTCTGCCTGTGCTCACTCTCTCCCCCTCTCTCTCTGATAAATAAATAAAATCTTTAAAAAAAAATAATTTACGAACAGTTAAAATTAAAAGAAAAATATAATAGAATTATAAGGATTCATGATGATAAATAATCAAAAGAAATTGTGAAAAAGGTATAATATGCAATAAATATATAATGGGTAAATATATTAACAAAAAATAATAAAATTTGTCAAATAAGACATCTAAAAATAAAACAGTCATTGAATTAAAAAAAACTGCTAAATACAGATGAAAAAAGAAAAATAAGAACAAAGATGGAATACAGAGAAGTAAATAAAATTACAAAAGTTACTCTGAGGTGTTCTAAAGAACATTCTTAGACATTTCAGATGCAATTATGAATGTGAAGGTACAATATTCAAAGGTAATATCCAGGGGTTTTCAATAAATCATTTAATAAAAGAATTCTCAGATTCAAAAATTTTATTGTTTTAAAAGATTTTATTTATTTATTTGACAGAGAGAGATCAGAGATAGGTAGAGAGCTAGGCAGAGAGAGAGAGAGGAAGCAGCTCCCTGCTGAGCAGAGACCAGGATGTGGGGCTTCATCCCAGTACTCTGAGATCATGACCTGAGCTGAAGGCAGAAGCTTTACCACTGAGCCACCCAAACATCCCCCCAAAATTTGAGAAGTTTAGAACAATAAATAACTTAAATCCAAACCAGACATCACATTCATTTTGTGAATCTTACAGAAAAAAACAAAAAACAAAGACAATAAAACATAATTCATTAATAAAAAAAAAATAGGGGCACCTGGGTAGCTCACCCCATTAAGCTTCTGCCTTCTGCTCAGGTCATGATCTCAGGGTCCTGGGATCCAGCCCCATGTCTGGCTCCCCAATCTTCAGGGAGACTGCTTCTCCCTATCTCTCTGCCCTACATTCCCTGCTTATGCTCACTCTCTCTCTCACAAATAAATAAAAGCTTTAAAAATAAATTAATTAATTTAATTAAAACAAAAAAAATAAACAAGCTCAATGCAATGGAATAAAAATTTCCAAGTACAAAATATCATAACTGAAGAGAAAATACTAAACACAGTAGTGAAAGTGAAAAAAGAAACAAAAATATATTTTATATTATCAAAAGATTTAAGAAATTACAACTCTGAAACTTGTTATGAACAATTACAAAAAATAATACTGGAAGAATGAAAAAATGTTAAAAAGGAAAGCAAGCCATAATGGTATATATAAGGACTGTTGAATATCAGGGCAAATCTAAATGATCATTGGCTATTAGAAAAATATAACACTAATAATTACAGCAACAACTCATAAAGATAAAATATGTTATAGTGTACATAACTAGGAAAGTATCACTCATAATAATAATTAGGTATTGCATATTTAAGATAAGTTAATAATAAGATGTATATTTAAAATTCTCTATGATGGTAGATCTCAAATGTTCTCACTGCAAAAAAAATAAAAAAAGGTAAACCATGAAGTAATAGATATGCTAATTACCTCGATTGTAATAATTTCACAGTTTATATGTATATGAAAGCATCACATTATCATAGTAGACAGGAGGAGAAGGCCTTGTGAGGATAGAGGCAGAACTGGTGATTAAGCAGTCTCAAGCCAATGAATTCCTTGGGATTATCTCAAACTAGAAGAATCAAGAGATTCACCTCTACAGCTTTTGGAAAGATAGTTACCAACTACACCTTGATTTCAGACTTCATATCTCCAGAACTATGAGAAAATTTGTTTCTGTTTCTTTAAGCGCCCAAATTTGTAGTAATTTGTCAGCCGCCTTCGCAAACTCATATGCTGACACTGAATATCTAGTCAATAAACATTGATTATAAATCTGTAGTAATTATACAGTGTGACTTTGACTCAGAGATGAAGAATTTGACTATAGGGGCATAACAGGGAAATAAAAAATAGATACAAGACTTTTGGTACTTTATGTACATATTTCATATCTAGTAGGAAAATTAGTATCTATTCAATAAATAGCAATGGCACAGTTGGTTAATATATTTAAAAAGTTATAAATTGTATCCAAATATTTTACTAACTTCTAATGTGAAAAACACATTGTGTCAGTTTTAAAGAAAATATAAAATATATTTTAGGGGTGCCTGGGTGGCTCAGTCATTAAGTGGCTGCCTTTGGCTCAGGTCATGATCCTAGGATTCTGGGATCAAACCCCACATCAGGCTCCCTGCTGGGCAGGAAGTCTGCTCCTCCCTCTCCCACTCCCCCTTGGTTGTGTTCCCTCTCTTTGTGTGTATTTCTCGGTCAAATAAATACAAAAATCTTTAAAAAAATAAAAAAATATATATTTTATTTAATCAAATTGGATTTTTAAAGTATTCACATTTATCATTCTTACTTTTTAAACTTAGCACCTGAGAAATTATCTCCTTGTTGATGGGCTGTGGGAAAACAAGAACACAAACATTTATATGGCAAGATAAATTTATACAACTATTCGGGTAAACTACTTGGCAATACCTAGAAAGACTGAAGACTCATATACACAAAGTTTAGCTGCCTGCTCTATGCCTATCTTACAGAAACCCTGATATTACAAGCAAGGAGACCATGAATAATCATTGCAGCACAGTTTTTAATGTTTAAAATAGTTCTTTAACATTTCTTAAGATGAAAATGATACTTATTATTTATTTGATGAAATCAGATATAGAAATTTAACAGAAGAGGATACTCAACTATCATCATGACTGGATCTCAAAATATAATAGTGAGATTAGAAAGTTCATTTCAAGTAATACATAGAAAATATTATATTTATTTTAATTTTGAAGATATAAGCAACACTATATTATATATAAATATTCTGTATATCTCTATCTTTATAAATACTATACTGTTAAATGTACAAAAATATACACATAAACTTCAAATCTTAGCCACTAGTTATCTTCAGTAGTATTTATTATAGTAAAATCTTGCTTATGGTTATATAACTGATGAAAGTTCTTTTTTGGGGGGGGTCTATTTTTTTGACAAGTTTGAAATATTTCATAATTGGAAGTGGAAAATTTTAATGATATATTAACTTAAAAAAGGAAGAACAGATGATTGACATATTTTGTTATGCATTAACACGCTACCAAAGTAACTATCTATTATATTCTGTTAAAATTCAGTGGAAAGTCTTTGAAAGTTTGTGAACACAATAATAATTTTCATTGAGATAATTGTGTAAGATTAAATGGAATAGGTATATTTGGAGGGAAGGAAAGCAAAATAACTGCAATTTTTATATTTGAGGTGACACACAATGGTACTGGAAAATAGGGAAACCTCATGAAAAAATATGTAAAAGAGACATAAATGATTCATTAATTGACTCAATGTATCCAATAGATGGAAACAATAGTAATAGCAATGTCTGACATGGGGAGGAAAGAGCTGCAGAACTTGTTGAATACAAATTCAACAAGTTCTGCTTCGATATATATTAAAAGGGAATTTCCATTTTCAAATGGAACCTATACAGAGAAAAAAAAAACCTATACAGAGAAAAAAAGATAAATATAGTTATTAAGGAATTGTCAACATAAAAATGAGAGTTGAAGTATGAAAATGAATGTAGCTAGAAAGAACTTTTAGATCATACAAAATGCCTCTTTCCTGATAGTATTCTCTGTACTTAAACTCCAAGATTATTTCTGAAACTCAAAAGGAACAAATTCTGTTCGTGTATCATACTATAATTTTTCAGGAATTATATTACTATGCTTCCTCTTTATCTTTCATGACTGGTTCCAGTGGTTCTGTTTGATACCCTGACACTCAACTTCTTTTTATATGGCCTAATTTTTTTTGGGGGGGGGGGGGTTGGGAGACTTAAAAGCCGTCCATATAACAACAATCATGAAGTATAATTGAAATTAGGATTATTCTGTCCAAGTATCCATTCCTCCTTAGAAGCTCTAATATCTTCAATTAAGATGTGAAAAAATATTTTTTCCTCACACATAGGGAAAAGAAGGAACTATAAATAGAAACAAAACACTATGAAATACTGCAAATATAGAATAATTACTTGATTTAGTGGATATAGCACACTAATTAAGTTCTATAGTTAGATAAAAGATTCAATGTTTTAAAGTTAGGTCATTTTAAAATAAAAATGTATTTAGAAATGTTTATCTTACTGAAAGAATTTGAAGAAAAAATTATATGTTAATATAAAAATCATTATACAAAGCAACTACTACATTTTCACAGATAGTGGTAATGATTATTTCCTTGAAAACAACAACTATCAGGGCACCTGAGTGGCAGTCAGGTAAGCACCTGACCTTTAATTTTGGCTCCAGTGATGTTCTCTGGGTTGTGAGATTGAGCTCCACTTTGGGCTTTGTACTGAACTTAGAGCCTGCTTAGGATTCTATTTTTCCCTCTCCCTCTGTGCCTTCTCCCTCTCTAAAACAAACAAGAACAAAAACTATCTCCAATTCTGTGTCAATTTTATGACTAGTATCTTATTTTAATTTAAGGAAAGTTTCTGAGCTAGAAGCCCTGGATAAATAAAGACTTACAGATGAGAATTTTTTTTTTATTTGAAGATAAAATGTTATAATTAAAAGAATTCAGATAAATTAATTTAATTATTTGACAGAGAGAGCACAAGTAGGCAGAGAGGCAGGCGGGGGGATATTAATTTATAATTTATAATATATTTATAATTTAAGGTATCATAACTGATTAGGATTATTTCTGAGAGATAGGACTTAATGGAGAAAAAAGAAGGATTATACTAGCAAGGTCTGGAGGAGAGTAAAAAGCCAATACTTCTGGGCAGAATGGAGAACAGTAAAAAAAAAAATATATATATATATATATTCATTATGCAGACTACAATGCTATCATTTTGTGTAACAATTAACGACTTGGTCTCTGTAGTGAGAACTATCTATTTAAATCATTTGTTCCTTGTGTGTTAACCTTGAGAAAATAACTCTCCCCCGCCCTTTTGTAAAATGGAATAACAACATTACCAGTTTCATTGATTTGTCTTGATGATTGAGATAATCCATATACTATACTTAATGACCAGTCCACAGTAAGACTCAGACACCTGTGTCTCACATTTTTAATGTTATTAACTTTAATCTCAGTGTTACTTTCATGGTAAGATTTCTAAAGTATATTGCAGAACATAATAAAAGGACATATTAAATTGACCACTTCATTAAGGAGAGCACACACAAGAAAGCTAATTGTGCATATTTTCGACAGACAAATGTACACGCATTTATAAATGCTCTGGTTTTATTAGGAAAAAACACACATTAAACTGGAAACAATGATCATCTCTGAAGAAGAAATTGGTTTCAATACTATTCAATGAGGCTTTGTTTTTGAAATGTTTTAATTGTCTATAAGGAGAATGTATTATTTATGCACTTAAAAGAATTTACACAATAAATCAGTAAGTGGCTGATAGAAACCTGTTAAAACTAATGGGGATGGGATGCACATGGTTAGTAATGTGTTCAGGTAATGAGAAATCATGGTCTCCTTCAGATATGTAGGCAGTTTTAAGCGGTACAGTTTCTTTGGTTGAGATGATAATTATTAAGTTAAATAATGAGTAGTTATTTCTCAGCACAGAAAATATATTAGTGTTTCAAAGCTTTCATTATAAGTTATCTGCAAAAGCATGTCACCTATCTCCACTCTAGCTCATTACTCCGATTACAAGAGAGCATTCCGCTCTCTTTATTTACTCTTCAGCGATCTAATGCCAGTAACACCAGTCTACAGAAATGTCAAACATCACCATGTAATAGACATAAAAACACCTTATTAACATTTTTATAACACTCTCAACTGAAATAAAAAGACTACTCTCAATTTTAACATCTGGTTTCCCACAATTCTTATTTGGGTGATAACTTAAAAAAAAAAAATGCTGGGCATCTTTCATCAACTTTTCATCAAGTAACAGCTGTTCCTTTAGAACAAAATGTATGCATGTTGGAAGTGTTACTGATGTTCACTTCTGTTTAGTTCTGTGTGAAAAAGCTTTACATTGGGTGCAATACAGGAAGACAAATGGCTTCAGATGCTTTGAATGGATGCTATAGCACTAGTTTGAATGCAATTCCTTGCGATCTTTAGAGTATTTTCAGCCACAATTTTTACATTCAAATTTTATATTCAAATTACGGACATAAGAATACATGCCTCTTCAGATAGCAGTATTTCTGTTTTCCTGTGCTCTTGGGCATCTTTAGGTCATCCATTATATCAATCATTTGTCTTCATAAAGTGTTTGGCTGGAACAATTACTTAGTACATCAGCATAGCCAATATTCATGAAAGACATAGAGATAATACTTACATTCCTGAATGCATTTCCACTAGATTCCCTTAGGTTAATCTTGTTTCAACTTAAGCTATTAAAATTGTTACTGAATTCAAATCACCTCATCATGCTGGAACATGTGGAGACAAATACCACAGATGTTTGCCTGAAGGTTCAGGCACATTTAAAGGCAACTTAATTATAAGACATTATGAAGTTCTCCCAATTATTTTGGAGCTAAATATTCTACATCTGCTTAGTCTTTTAAAAAACTTAAAAGAAATATTTACTTTTCACATGATTGTGGATTCAGTCAAAGGTTAAAATTAATGTATGTTGCATTACTAATCTGAATTAAAATAAATTATTTGTTTTGATAGTATTTATTACAGCATTAAAAATCCAAGTCTCTGCTAATATATTCTGTTTTGTCACCTTATTTCATGTTGCATTTACATACACTTATGAAACTACTTAGAAAAGAGCACTCAGAAACTTCAGAGAACGTCTTAAAAATAAAAGAGTCTGAGCAATGTTCTCTCTCATGAGACACAGTTTACTTTCTTGGATTAGATACTTCAGTGAATGATACAAAGTCTGTGTCCGGATTACTTTTCCATATTATCACTTGAAATTACTTGACTTTTTGAATAACTGTTTTTCTCATTTTTTGTACTATTAATATTCCAACATTCATCAAATTTTCAAATTATCCAGTTCACACTTGATTCTGAGCAGATGGACTTTGTCTTCTATTTCCAATAGTAATATTAATGTCCATATTTTACATTTGTCTATTTAAATTTGTATCAGTCCCTAACTTTCTCCTTCCTATCTCATTAATGAGATAATACAGGGAAATATTTTTCTCCTCTGTTCATAAATAATCCCTTTACACTGCTACTAGGATCTCATTGCATTATTAATATTTTCCAGTCAACGGGTCAATGGGTCAAATCCTAGTTGCCACTGGTCCCATAAATGAACTTTTATTGGAACACAGCCACGCTCACCTGTTTACATATTGCCTCTAGAGCCTAACACTACAAAGGCAGAATTGAGTATTAGGACACAGACTGCATGTACCAAAAACCTAAAATGTCTCCTATCTTGCCCTTCACAGAGTGTGTTTATGAACCTTTTTTCCCTTGTCCAAACTCCAGAAATTTAAGTTTCAAGACACCTCATTTGCATTATTCCTTTTTCACTTTGAGCTTCTGGTTTGACTTTCCTGAAGAACTTCACCCCATTCTCAAAGTTGAATATGGCTTAGACCCACCAAATATGGATCCACCTAAGTTCCTTCCATATAATTCTCCTTAGCTCTTATTCTTTACTGTCATACTCTTTTCTTGAACAGCTAGGCTTCTCAAAAGAATCTTAAATATTTACTCTCTCATATGAAGTAGTATTTATTCCTTTAGCCACTGAGAACTCTCTTCTAGCCCTTATACTCTACCATGACTACTTAGAGAGACTGTTATTTATTTATTTATTTATTTATTTTACCTGACTTGCTATAGTCCACTTCATAAAATTCTGTCCTTTTAATTCTACAGTTTTACTTCCTAGTTTTCCTCCTACATTTATAAGTCCTATAGGTTCTCTCACTTGTCTACTCTGAGTCCCTGAAATCTTTTGAGGTTTCTGGACTCATTCCTTTACATTGATGTGATGTCTTGGGGTAATACAAAATGATTTAATGGTGAAGCTAGATGTTCATTAATCTTATATCATACAGAAAATAAAGGTTTATTAGTAATTTCAGGAATTCAGGTAATCATTAGACACTGGCCAAACAAGGATTGGTTCAGATATCTTACTCTGATTTTTCAAACTTTTAGAGTTTCCAACAGATATTCCCTTGCCCAGACAGGGTAAAGAGATTTTTAGGGAGGTAAGTGGACACTTCACTTATATGGAGAGACCTTCTCAGACATCAAATATTTGTATTTTACCAGAGAATTGTGTAGTATATGTAACATTTATTTTGCAGGGAGTCACGTCCCATAAATACATGAATCACAGCTTTGCTAACCATAAGCAATTGTAAACAACAGGTCACTTTATGCTAAAAGTATTTCATAGATAATCACTCTTCTGCTGGCAGAAAAATATCCAGATTGATTTCCAGGATCTGTATCAGTAGCATGTTTACACAATCACTCTGTGTCACATGTTTTCCTTATGTCCTAAGAGAGTCTTTCTTCAGTAGTAGGTGAGAATCACAGATTAGCACTTAAATCTTCTACTCTTTAATTTACCTTCAGACTTTGGTCAACATCTCAGGACCAAATATTTCCCATATATGTTCATTATTTGTCTTATAATATTTTCCACAATATTTTGTTTAACCAGATTAACACTCTGTTTTTTATTTGAATCATCCAATAGAGTAGGAATTCCTTCTACAAAGAATGTTACTTGTTAACATCTCTTTTTAGAGGTCTTTTGAAGTCCATTTACAACTCAATTACTTTTTTTCGCCCATGAACCTCAGTTATCTTAATTGTTTCTTGTGTATCTGTGGGAGCACTTAATTAAATATATAGTTTTCTTAAAATAGTTTTTATTTGAAAAAAATATCAGAATCCTAGAGGAGAACATAGGCAGTAACCTCTTCGATATCAGCCACAGCAACTTCTTTCAAGATATGTCTCCAAAAGCAAAGGAAACAAAAGCAAAAATGAACTTTTGGGACTTCATCAAAATCAAAAGCTTCTGCTCAGCAAAGGAAACAGTCAACAAAACAAAGAGGCAACCCACGGAATGGGAGAAGATATTTGCAAATGACAGTACAGACAAAAGGTTGATATCCAGGATCTATAAAGAACTCCTCAAACTCAACACACACAAAACAGATAATTATATCAAAAAATGGGCAGAAGGTATGAACAGACACTTCTCCAATGAAGACATACAAATGGCTGTCAGACACATGAAAAAATATTCACCCTCACTAGCCATCAAGGAGATTCAAATTAAAACCACATTGAGATACCATCTTACACCAGTTAGAATGGCCAAAATTAGCAAGACAGTAAACAACATGTGTTAGAAAAGATGTGGGGAAAGGGAAACCCTCTTCCACTGTTGGTGGGAATGCAAGTTGGTGCAGCCACTTTGGAAAACAGTGTGGAGATTCAAGAAATTAAAAATAGAGCTTCCCTATGACCCTGCAATTGCACTACAATTCACTACAGATGTAGTGAAAAGAAGGGCCATCTGTACCCAATGTTTATAGCAGCAATGGCCACGGTTACCAAACTGTGGAAAGAACCAAGATGCCCTTCAATGGATGAATGGATAAGGAAGATGTGGTCTGTATACACTTTGGAGTATTATGCCTCTATCAGAAAGGACGAATACCCAAATTTTGTAGAAACATGGACAGAACTGGAAGAGATTATGCTGAGTGAAATAAGTCAAGCAGAGAGAGTCAATTATCATATGGTTCCACTTATTTGTGGAGCATAACAAATAACATGGAGGACATGGGGAGATGGAGAGGAGAAAGAAGTTGAGGGAAATTGGAAGGGGAGGTGAACCATGAGAGACTATGGACTCTGAAAAACAACCTGAGGGTCTTGAAGGGGCAGGGGGTGGGAGGTTGGGGGAACAAGGTGGTGGGTATTAGGGAGGGCACGTATTGCATGGAGCACTGGGTGTGGTGCAAAAACAATAAATACTGTTACACTGAAAAGAAATTAAAAAAAAAAAAGAAAAAAATAGTTTCTGTTGATTTCACTTTAAGTTGGGATCTTCATACCAGCTCCTACAACTTTTTTTTTTTTTCATTTGGGAATCATCCTTTATGTAAATATGAATTTAATTCTGTCAATGAAATTATGAGCCACAATTTTGTTGTGACAAACATATTGTGGTAATACCTGACACACCTTACATAAGTGAAAATGGTATTCCTTCCAGAAAAAGTAACTTTTTGCTACATATCATATATTCCCAGTGATTGAAATGGTAAGTAAAAGTCCATATTCATTAAATTTGTATTTTATATGGTTCATAGACATATCATATCATGGAAGTATCTCGGGTTTTTACATGCACTGGTTTACTGGTTTTCATGGGCCATTATAAAATAGAGACCATCAATCCCTCATCCACATCCCACAGATATCAAAGAATTATTCTTTACGTATCTGATTCCACTAATTCCATAACACAGAAAAAAACTCCTTTTTTATTCATATGACATGGGCTGTCAGAGAGTAACGCTAAAATTCACAGTGCTCTATGATAACCAGCCATAACATATGTTAAAGTTTTCCTGATTTTATTACTTCTCCTAAGATTTGAGCTTCTTAGTTCTTTAAGCCTTAGCTCTTTATGCATTCCTGCCACTGAAATTTAAAGACATTATATTTCTTAGTGATTAGAATATCCAATAGTTCTTTCTGAGTGAAGGTATAAACTTAATCCCAGCCTTGTTAATGAGTATGGAAGAGTCATTATTCATTCAGTGCATTCAATTAGAATTTTGTCTTCTACCCAGGCTGATTTCCTTCTAGAGCTAGTCCTCTATAAACAAACTCTCTCTAGTGTCTTTATTTGAACTGCCAAGTTTTTGTTTTGTTTTGTTTTGTTTTGGTTTTGGTTTTAAATATCATAATTATGGGGCTCATGGAAAAATACTTCAAGGAGATTCCATATCCCATAACCAACCCTTGTAATTCTTGCAAAATATTTGGCACAGGGAGACTAGTCAGTGCTGATTAATATGCCACACATTGTTGAGATTACATGTTAATTAAGTATGTATAGATTTGTCTGCTCCCCAAAATAATGTGAGTCATGAGACTCCCAATCAAGTATAGTCTATCACCAAATACAATATAGTTGTGTCATAAGGCTCCCCATAAATGTTCCCTGTGTACCTCTGAAGCAGAGGTATCTGTTTTTTTGTTTTGTTTTGTTTTGTTTTAAAGATTTTATTTATTTATTTGACAGAGAGAGATCACAAGTAGGCAGAGAGGCAGTCAGAGAGAGAGAGAGGAGGAAGCAGGCTCCCTGCTGAGCAGAGAGCCCGATGCGGGACTTGATCCCAGGACCCTGGGATCATGACCTGAGACGAAGGCAGCGGCTTAACCCACTGAGCCACCCAGGCGCCCCAGGAGCAGAGGTATTTGTAATTTCAGTACAATAAATCACACCCAAATGCCCATTCCCTGAGGATTTTTGGGTCCCATTTTTGCATTCTTTAAATTAATTTCATCCACATTCACACTGATATATTTAAAGGAACAGATGAGATCAAGCTGTGATACACCAAGTAGGCTGCCACTATCTGCTTTCCATATACTCAGGGAGCTATTTTAGCAATGCATTATCTTGATTTACGGTCACATGTGGTACCTAAATTCTGCTGTATAGCTTCTTCTGTTCTATACAGTTCATTGGATTGGTAGTATTTTCTGGAAAAAAAATGTGCATATATGTGTGTGTGTGTGTGTGTGTAGACAAAGCCTGCAAATTGAATGGTAAGTGTGCTCACCTCCCCACAAGAAGGCACTTTGTCATTTATTTTATCCAAATTTTATAGGTAACACATTCAAATCAGTAAGGTTTCCTTCTTCTTGTAGTAAACAGGCCATGTTCCATCAACATGGGCCATTTGAAGGAGAATGACAAAAGAGAGTTAAATATTATACCCTCTCTCTGAGCTGCTTGTGTAGAAATACTGTGTGCTTCCCTCCATGGCAATGTAATCTACTTGTAAACATCTTTCCCAACTACTATAATTCCATTCTATTTTCACATACTTTCTCCCAATATAAGGTTTTACAATTTTGACACATAATGTTTATACACAGAGCCAATAACAAGAGCCTTGTTAGCACATACAAACAAATGTCTTAGGGTTTGACAACCCTCAGGGGATTTCTCCCCTGTTTAGTTTTGAAGCTGCATTCACCTGAAGCCCTAATCTGGCTTCATGGGAGGAAGTAAAGACCCACCATAAATCTCTCTATGCAACATGGACTGTCAAATTCAATGTCATAGATATCATGCCTTGGTCACTGATACAGCTTTCCTGCGATATACATAGATTTTAATTTGGCTTTAGGACCACCACTAAAAGTGAAACAAAATACAAGTTTTAGAGATGGGAAAGATATGTTAATGAATTCTCCCTCATTCCCTCATTACTAGCCCATGATCCCGTGGATTTAGTGACCTACTTCTCATTAGTCTCCGAAAACAATGATTTAACAAAATGAACTCTTAATAATTTTTGAGCAACAAACCCTTCATTTACATTTTTCACTGGGCCACACAAATTATGTAGTTTGTCTTGGCTATTGACATTGACTGCTTCATCCCACGCACTGATATAAATCTTTCAAATGGATCATAATCAACAGGTGCAAGAGGTGCAATTTGAGCCAGATTCCCGAGAATTTTGACCTACTGGCCCCACTAAATTCATTTCAAAAGGGCTCTAGTTGGAGTATTTTCTGATGTCTGATAGATTGCCTTGATCATAAGGACCTAATGTTACTGTCTGTGCTATCACCTAATCTTACACTTTTTTAAAATTTATTTTTAAATTTTTTATAAACATATAATGTATTTTTAGCCCCAGGGGTACAGATCTGTGAATCGCCAGATTTACACACTTCACAGCACTCAACCACAGCACACACTCCTCCAATGTCCATAACCCCACCACCCTCTCCCGAGCCCCCTCCCCCCAGCAACCTTCAGTTTGTTCTGCGAGATTGAGGGTCTCTTATGGTTGTCTCCATTCTGATTCCATCTTGTTGCATTTATTCTTTTCCTATCCCCCAAACTCCCCACATTGCATCTCCACTTCCTCATATCAGGGAGATCATATGATAGCTGTCTTTCTCCAATTGACTTATTTCGCTAAGCATAATACCCTCTAGTTCCATCCACATCATGGCAAATGACAAGATTTCATTTCTTTTGATGATTGCATAGTATTCCATTGTGTGTATATATATAACCACTCTTCTTTATCTATTCATCTGTTGGTGGACATATAGGTTCTTTCCATAGTTTGGCTATTGTGGACATTGCTGCTATAACCATTCGGGTGTACGTGTTCCTTCGGAGCACTACATTTACACCTTTACGGTAAATACCCAGTAGTGTGATTGCTGGGTTGTACGGTAGCTCTATTTTCAAATTTTTGAGGAACCTCCATCCTGTTTTCCAGAGTGGAAAACAGCTTGCATTCCCACCAGCAGTGTAGGAGGGTTCCCCTTTCTCTGCATCCTCGCCAGCATCTGTCATTTCCTGACTTGTTCATTTTAGCCATTCTGACTGGTGTAAGGTGGTATCTCATTGTGGTTTTGACTTGTATTTCCCTGATGCCGAGTGATGTGGAGCACTTTTTCATGTGTCTGTTGGCCATCTGGATGTGTTCTTTCCAGAAATGTCTGTTCATGTCCTCTACCCATTTCTTGATTGGATTATTTGTTCTTTGGGTGTTGAATTTGTTAGCTCTTTATAGATTTTGGATACTAACCCTTTACCTGATAGGTAGTTTGCAAATATCTTCTCCCATTCTGTCACCTGTCTTTTGGTTTTGTTAACTGTTTCCTTTGCCGTGCAAAAGCTTTTGATCTTGACGAAATCCCAATAGTTCATTTTTGCCCTTGCTTCCCTTGCCTTTGGTGATGTTCTTAGGAAGAAGTTGCTGCAGCTGAGGTCCAAGAGGTTGCTCAAGAATTATGATGGATTCCTTTCTCACATTGAGATACTTCATCCATTTTGAGTCTATTTTATTGTGTGGTATAAGGAAATGGTCCAACTACATTTTTCTGCATGTGGCTGTCCAATTTTCCCAACACCATTTGTTGAAGAGACTGTCTTTTTACCATTGGACATTCTTTCCTGGTTTGTCAAAGATTAGTTGACCATAGAGTTGAGGGTCTATTTCTGGGCTTTCTATTCTATTCCATTGATCTATGTGTCAGTTTTTGTGCTAGTACCATACTGTTTTGATGAAGACAGCTTTGTAATAGAGGTTGAAGTCTGGAATTGTGATGTCACCAACTTGGGCTTCTTCTTCTTCTTTATTTTTTTCAATATTCCTTTGGCTATTTGAGGTCTTTTCTGGTTCCATATAAATTTTAGAATTATTTGTTTAATTTCTTTGAAAAAAAATGGATGGGATTTTGATAGGGATTTGCATTTTGATAGGGATTGCATTAAATATGTAGATAGCATAGACATTTTCACAATATTTGTTTTTCCAATCCAAGAGCATGGAACATTTTTCCATTTCTTTGTGTCTTTCTGAATTTTTTTCATGATTATTTTATAGTTTTCTGAATACAGATTCTTTGCTTCTTTGGTTAGGTTTATTCCTAGGTATCCTACAGTTTTGAGTGCAATTGGAAATGGGATTGACTCCTTAATTTCTCTTTCTTCTGTCTTGCTGTTGGTGTAAAGAAATGCAACTGATTTCTGTGCATTGATTTTATATCCTGACACTTTACCGAATTCCTGTACAAGTTCTAGCAGTTTTGGAGTGGAGTCTTTTGGGTTTTCCACATATGGTATCATACTTTTAATGCTTGTTTCTGTTCAGTAACAATAGTGGGTTAAATGGTGTTCCAATCAAATTTATGTCTGCTCAGAACCTAGGAGTGTCACCTCATTTGGAAATAGAATTTTTGCTGATGTAGTTAGTTAATATGAAGTTAGATTAGTGAAGGTGCTACCTCTGATGACCCCAAAGTCCTTATGAAAAGAAGAGAGAATACACAAAAGAGTTTGGTGTGAAAATAGTAGCAGAGATTAGAGTGATGGATCTGTAAGCTAAGGAACACCAAGGATTACTGGGAATAGCGGCCTCTAGGAAGGTGCAAGGAAGTCTTTTTTCTAAAGCTTTCAGAGGGATATGGCCCTGCCAACATCTTTATTTCTGATTTCTAGCCTCCAAAACTGTAAAAGAGCAAATTTTTATTGTTTTAATTGACCTGATTTGTGGTCATTTGTTACAGCAGCCTCAGGAAACTTTTACAGTCATATTATCATTCAGAATTATTTCTACTGACTGTAAATAGAGGTAAACACAATGATGAATAATCAATCTTGCTAATATCAGAGTTTACTGCTTAATAGCAGGTTCTATAAGACAAAAATTAATTCTTAGAGTTTAAAGAATATTACTGGTTGCTCCATTATAATTATCAGGAATTTTACACATTGGGTTGTGCCTTGAATTTTGGCTGGCTTTATTAGCCATATTTATAATATGGTTGGCTATCACCCTTCACTCCTCTCCTACTTCTTCCTCTGAGAGAAATGATTATGACAGCATCAGTGTAGTGTATGAACTTTTTTATAATTGGCTATTAATCTCTCTTTACCAGATTTATATATATGTGTGTGTATATATATATATATATATATATGTATACATATATTATATATATGTGTGTGTATATAATATATGTATACATATATATATAGAGAGAATTAAATAAAATCCATGAGAAGACAGTAAATATACATTTGTTTTCATTCCACAAGATTTCAATGGTGACTAACTAGAATACAGAATCGGAATAGGAAAGAAGACATCAACCAGGTCAGCCAGCCAGGTTCCCAGCCAGGTCAGTAATGGTGTACACAGCCAGGTTCATGGTTATGTTACCTGCAGAGTCATAGAGGGAGGGGTCCATGCTTAGGAGGGTGCCGAGATCAGTTTAGTGTTCAGACATAGCTGTCTTGAAATTCTGAACAATTTCTGAGTAAGGGGCCTTGTGTTTTCATTTCACCCTCTTCTCATGAATTATGAAGCCACTCCTCAGGACATATCAATGCTTCTCAGCTTACTTTATTTCCTGTACAGTTTTCATCATATCAGGTGTAACTGAAGTATTCAAATGACCACCTTAATAGCCTCCTGTTAAAATCCAGGAACCATCTACCTTACTATTGACCAGTCAGAACTATTAAAAGGGAGTAAATAGAAGAAAAGCTTCCTTCTCAACCATATGCTTAATTAGAACAGTAGCCTCTTACTGCCTCCTGGAATGTTGTGCTGCTCAATGTTTACCACTGAGGAGAGTTTGGGCACTTCCAAAGAATCCCATTTAACACTGTTAATTAAAACTCAACTAGCCTTAATCACTCTGCTCTGTGAAAAGGGAAAATATGACTGTACTCGGTTTGTATATAATATCAATTCTAATTTTGTGGTCATGTAAAAGCAGTGTTCCTACATAATAGTCTCTCCAATCACACTTTTCAATTTGTAACTAATCTGTTTTTCCTCCCTCATGTTATTTCCATACAATCCAGGTTTCACCTTAGAAAATGTGTGATTACCATCCTTATTTCCCACAAGGGTTACTGTGCTTCCAATTCTCTATTCTAACAATTCTCAAACAGTTTGCATACTATCTAGGGTAACTTCACTCAAATTATTAACCATGTGGTCTTAGATTCCTGACTGGGGGTTGAATGAACAGATTTTAGCTCCTCATTTAGTCTTTTTCAAGTTCCTACTGGTTTTAACTAAGGGAGTAAATCCAGGCCCTGTTCAAGAATATCCTAGGGGATAAGTGTAATCCTCTAGTAATCCCCCCCACCAACCCCATTGGAAAGTTGACAATAGGGCACCTGGGTGGCTCAGTTGGTTAAGCATCTGCCTTCAGCTCAGTTTGTGATCCTAGGATCCTGGGATAGAGTCCTGCATCCAGCTTTCTGCTCCTTGGGGAGCCTGCTTCTCCCTCTACCTCAGCCTCTTTCTCTTTCCCTCTGTCTCTCATAAATACATTAACAAAATCTTAAAAAAAAAAAAAGAAAGAAAAAGAAAGAAAGAAAGAGAAAGAAAGAAAGTTGATTATACACTACAAATTCCTTATTGGGAAATCTATTAAAGCCACTGCTTTTTTTTGAAAACTTATTTTTGTTTTCCCCTTGGCTTTAAAGTAGATTCTTTTTGGTGAGCTGGCTTTTACTTCTTCTTATTATTTTTAATTCCTTTCCACTGTGCTTACAACAATTTTTCCTCCACATAATCCCATGTGTAGTAGCTAAGCCTGAATGTCTGTCACTGCCTGTTGTATCTATTTTTTCTTCTCCCTTTCTTTTTCTTTTCCTTTCTTTCTTTCTTTGGGGTACCAATGCTTCTAAGGATACATAGGACCGTCACCTAGATAAGAAAGTGTCACCTGACCCCACTCACTGTACCTTTCAGCATCTATGTCAACAGCACTAAGATGAGAGAAAATGGAAAGCCCATGTAAGGTTATTTGACTTGTAACATTCCTCTCATGTGAAAAGGGGTGTCCCATAAGGGACTTAAAGCAGAAGGTTTATAATCTTTTTCAGGATAGTTCTGCCAAATCCTTCCTTAACCATAGCAGCAGACAGGCTGTCATAGTATCTGAAAACAACTTTTCAAAAGTTTTTGTCTACTTAATGATTACTGATTAACTTGAGCAATCCCTCCCATGTGATATAGAATTCTGTTTTTAAGAATCCATGCCAACAATCCACCAATCTTTTGCTGATGACTGTGCAGTTCTTTAATAAAATGCCCTCAATATTCAGTCATTGCCTAATCATGGGCTTCAGTTACATGAATTGTTTTTCGAGTAATCTATGGCTTAGATCATTTCCAAGGAGACATGAGATTTCTCTAAGAAGCTGCAGAAAAATAAAGCCTTCCAGTAAAGCAAAATCCAATATTACAGATTGTTTACTCCACTATTAAATGTTAGACAAGAATTTTCTGTTTCTTTTGTCCTCATACTCTATTCCTTGCTACCAGATTGCAGTCTGTTTCCTCCACTATTTAATGCTAAGACTTATCCACCTTAATAGTCTCGAACTTTTGGCCACTGTACACTACATTGGTAGCCAAGCATTCTGGAATTCAAGCCTTATTCCATTTTTCCATTGCCTCTTATAACAAAGAAAAAGAGGTCTTTGGGGAAATGATTTGAGGATCTGAGAAACAGCCCTGCCCACAGTGCTAATCTGAGTTCACACCAAGTACTGGGTCATTGAAGAAGACTCTCAAATCAGAGATCTTGCTCAGTAAGAGCTTTACTAATAATTTCAAGAATACAAGGAGATCTTAGTGAAGGAGGGAAAGGTCCAGTCCCCAGGTATAGAACCCAGGTTCTTTTTTTGGTTATTTAATGAGCTCTGTCCCAAGTTTCTAGATATCATATATAAATAAAATGTTCAATTGCCTTATTTACACAGAGTGTTTTGTTAATCACAGAATATTTCTTTTTATGCTTATACAGTGGCCTACCTTACATGACACTTTCGTGAGAATTATGGCTTTAAGATTTTTGGTTCCCAGTTTGGTTATCATAAGGAATCCTAGATGACTCTGCATAGTCTGCTAAAATCACTTTATAAAGACTCTCCTGCTACCAAAAACTATTTAGTTTATTTTCTAGGAGTCCCACAATAGTGTATTTACAGATTAGACCAATCACCTGTCTTTGTTTCCCAGGAGTTTCATTCCTGCACCTGCCCCAGTCAGGGGAGAGAATTAGTCAAAAGGTACCACGTTTCTCTTGCTACTCTTGAATCTTCATCTTCTGCACAGAATTTTCCTACCTGGCCTAACAATATGTTTAAGTTTGGCTAACTTTACTTGTACTCAATTTTTTTAAAAAGATTTTATTTATTTATTTGACACAGAGAAAGAGAGAGATCACAAGTAGGCAGAGAGGCAGGTGGGTGGGAGGCTCCCTGCTGAGCAGAAAGCCTGATGTGGGGGCTCAATCCCAGGACCCTGAAATCATGACCCGAGATGAAGGCAAAGGCTTTAACCCACTGAGCCACCTAGGTGCCCCCTACTCAATATTTTACATGTTAAAAATTTCATCAATATATATTGACCAGAAATCACACACACCTTATTAAACACGAGATGCAATGAAATCCAGTTGATTCCACCCAATGATTTGTTTTTTTGTTTTTTGGGTTTTTTTCCATTTTATTTTATTTCTTTTTAGTGTTCCAAAATTCACTCTTTATGCACCAAACCCAGTGCTCCATGTAACAGTGTCCTCCATAATACCCACCACCAGACTCACACAACCCCCAAACTCCTCCCCTCCAAAACCCTGTTTGTTTCTCAGAGTCCACAGTTTTTCATGGTTTGTCTCCCCCTCCGATTTCCCCCACCCAATGTCTCTCTTTAGTCCTTGTCCTCATCTATATTCCTGTTGTTATTATTGTAGATAATGCTTTCATAAATTCACATCTGGGCTAATGCATTAATTTTAAAACTAGCTGCTATTGCTGCTGATGCTGCTGCTTCTTCTTCTAGATTTAACTTCTTCAATATTTTCTACCCTGTAGTGCAATTCTGAGTATTCTAAAATAATTATCTGGGTGCCTGGGTGGCTCAGTGGGTTAAGCCATTGCCTTCGGCTCAGGTCATGATCTCAGGGTCCTGGGATCGAGTCCCGCGTCGGGCTCTCTGCTCAGCAGGGAGCCTGCTTCCCTCTCTCTCTCTGCCTGCCTCTCTGTCTACTTGTGATTTCTCTCTGTCAAATAAATAAATAAAATATTTAAAAAAAAAAAAAAAAAAAAGATTTTTAAAAAAAAAAAAAAAAAAAAAAAAAAAAAATAAAATAATTATCTGATCATTGAGCCCAGGTTCAACATCATTTACTCTCTGCCCATTTCATAAATTTAAATTTAATTCACAGTTCTTATTTCTTTTCTAATACATGTTAAATGATCATCTCCACAAAAAAAATTATTTGCTTTTCTATGAATATGCTTCATTCTTTCATGCATGAAGCCCTTCAAATATTTCAACCTTGGTCATCAAATAAATTTTTATTTACTAACCATGACTCACTTGGCAAAACTATAGCCTTGGTTTCATGCATGTCTCTACTAATTCTGAAACTGTTTTCATTTAACTGAATGCAATTGGAGAAAATCATAAAACTAAGTCATGTTGACTGCTATTTCTCTAAAACTATGACCTTGAAAACCAAGTTGCCAAAGATTCTTCCATAATCCACAACTTTTTCTTTAATAAGATTTATTTGTAAATTGTTTTTTAATTTCAAACCTCTCACATCTTCTACAATCTCACTGCTCAATGATGATCTTGCTTCTTACGTCACTGAAAATTAAAGCAATCAGGAAGAATTGCACACAAGCTCCTACTGCCACATACATTTAATACCAGTATCATAACTTACACACTACTTATCTAGCATATTACCATAAGACAGTGTTTATTTTTTTATCATAATTTCTACTGACATAAAGAGCCAAATAATCATTTTGGGGGATGGGAGGTGAGAGTTGTCTTGTTCCTTATAGGAAATATACTACCATTCCTGGTCTCTCCTTTTTGAATCCAGTAATACCTCATTCACAAGTTGTCCCTCCAAACATTCCCAAATGCTCCATTGGGAAACAAAATTGCTCTCTGTTGAGAATATTGCCGGAAAGGAAATACCCATGCTCCTATCTGAGGCCAATCTCTTTGCTTACCCATCACCTCTCTGTGATTACAAAAAGACCTCTTTCAAGGAATGTTTTCCTATCATTTATGTAATCAAATTTTTCCTCTTTACTGGATTATTTCAAAATCTGCAAATATGCTCTTAGTCCTTCCATCTTAAAAAAATAAATAAACAAACAACTAAAAACCTTTGCCTGTCACATTTTTCTTACCAGCTACCACCAGAGAACTTAATCCCTTCCTTATCAAAACCTCTCAAAAGAATCATTTATATTCCCTGTCCCCATATTTGTTCATTTCACTCTGTCTTAAATCTCCTCACACATTCTAAGTAAGCTTCTGCCCGACTCGTACTTCTTCTTACTCTCTTTTTCCACCTTACTTGATCTATTAGCAACATTTGATACCGTTTATCAGTACCTTCTCCTTCATCTACCTCCTGGGTTTCTTATTATGTCTGTAGCCCTTTTTTCCCTCTCTCTCAGTCTCTTTTACTGGTTTCTCCTTTGTTCCCATGGCTCTTAATGTTGGAATGCCCCAGTTCTCAGTACTTCATTTTTTTTTTCCCCTTCATATTTATTTGCACTTGCTTCCTCAGTGATTTCACTCAATCTCAATGGCTTTATATGCAATCTAAATGCTAATGGCTCCAAAATTTATATTTCCATGCCTTATCTCTATCCTGAATTCCACACTCATAAATCCAGTTGCATCTTTTACATTTCTACTTCAATGTTATGATTATAATGGTCTATTTTTCCTCAAATCCATTTTTCACTCTTCCTTGCTCAGTTTATAACACAGAGGCCCTGACAGGTGGAGATTATGTATCTCAGAATTTTCTGAAGTCTGGCCTCCAGGTGGGATTCAACAATGGAGATGTTAGATGAAATACAGGAAAAGGAAAAACCTAACTATTTTCTCAATCCCTTTCTATCATAGTGTCATCCCTGGTAACAGCTGTATTTTTCCCATGACTCTGACTCCTTTTACACAGGTCCACTTTTTACATAGGTTTCAAGCAGCAACCCCTCTTTTCAGCTCCAATAATGACGACTCCTAACCTTGCCTGTCCATCCAAAGAAGGTAGCATTTCTTCTTGTTGCTGTATAATTCTGGATTTCCTGTCTCCTGATAGCCTTTTAAAAAATGTATTTCTACCATCATTTTCTACACTAATTCTCTCTCGCTCGCTCTTTTTTCCTTTTTTCTTTCTTTCTTTCTTTCTTTTTTCTTTTTTTTTTTAATTCTCAGTGATTTCTATTCTCTTGCTTGGGCTTTCACTGCTTCAGATACCCAATAGACATCTCATAATAAATACACCTCAAAATAAATTGCTTATCTCCAGATTCCTCTCCCTTTCACATCTACTTATGTTTCTCATCCCATTTGATGGGTAACTCCATCCTTCTAGGTGCTTAGACCCAAAAGCTTGACAAATCTAGAATTTGACCATCTCCACTGGAATTGGAATCACTACTGTCCACCTCCTGAATAAACTCATTACTAATTGGGGTTTCTCTTTGAAAATGGCCCCCTTGTAATCAGTTATGAACACAGTATCCATTGTGACCCTTTTCACATGAGGGTCAGATTATGTCATTTCTCTCCTTGGAAACTACAGTGGTTCTCCATCTCATTCACAGGAGTTGTCAAAGGCAGTGTGATGTTTAAAATTTTAACATTATGATTCTTATTATGCTTCTCAGCTCATTATTACTCCACATCTCAAGCCTCGCCAGATTTCTTGCACTTCTTCAAACAATCCAGGCACATGGCTCTCTTAGGCCTTAGCACTGGCTGTTCCCTCTGCCTGTGGTCTCTTCCCTCAGGTTTCTGTATGCTGCATCCCTCATTACTCTTAAGTTTCTGCTGAAATGCCACCTTTTCGATGATTTTAATATGGTCTTTCTATTTAACATTGCAACCTGCTCCCTGGACCAATATTAGAAACTAAATATGGAGAGATGAACATGATAGATATGTCTCTGCCCTCATAGTAACAACAATCTACAGGACAGTAAATAATAAATAAATGTTGAATTATCTTCATGCTTTTCTAAACAAAAAGTGTGAATACTTTCAAGTTTATATTCGGAATTGCTTAATATGAATCAGTGAGTGGTGTTACTTTCTAAAAGTAATATTATCTTAGGTTGTTTCTGTTTTGTATTTAGAATGAGACCAGTTATAGTCTAAAGGCACATACTCAATATTTTATTTTGTAATTAATAACAAGAACTTCATTCTTTTTTTTTTAAGATTTTATTTATTTATTTGATAGAGATGACAAGTAGGCAGAGAGGCAGGCAGAGAGACAGGAGGAAGCAGGTTCTCCACGGAGCAGAGAGCCCGATGTGGGGCTCGATCCCAGGACCCTGGGATCATGACCTGAGCTGAAGGCAGAGGCTTTAACCCACTGATCCACCCAGGTGCCCCACAAGAACTTCATTATTAAACATTTGCAGCATTCTGCTATGAGATTCTTCCCCTTCACACTCTAACCAGAGCTACTTTACAATCTCAACTAGTTCAACATCTTCACATAGTTTCCACTTACTGATAATTCCTTATTTTCTATGATCAGTGAAAGTTTATTTCATCATCTCCCTAGATTTATGTTCAATTTTCCTAGAAGAGCAACTTGATATGGATGTCTCAGTCTTCTCAATCTGCACATGTTCCAAGTTTAGGTTATTATCCTTCCCATCCTTAACCATTTCCAACTTGTTGCTCCTCCAATGATCTCAACTTGTATCCCTTATATTAGTTACAAAAGACTAAGTTGTCTTTAGTAATAAATATTCTTCCAAATCTCACATTAAGTTTCTATTACTCAATGGCCAAAAGTATGTATGGACCAGGCAAACTCCTCCATCTGAAGTGTGTGGCCCTCAAAGTCAATAAAACAAAGGAAGAGAAATATAGAGGATTATATGAGATCTTTTAGAGGGCTGGACTTAAAGTGCGTTATAACTCTTCTGTCCAATTTAACTGGATGGCATTTAGACACTTGATTCTTTACTTCTCACATGGAACACAACCATCTTCTCCCCAAGGAGCACAGATTTTCATCCATTCTATATCCAGCACAAAACCTTGGGCTTCTGGGTGTCATAAGATAACATATATCAGGTTCTGAAGAGTCCCCATTTGTTTCAGGATATTACCTTCCATATCCTATATGAGAACAAGGGCAAGAAAATTATAAAATCTCATTTAGAAAGGCAAGAATAAGAACTGCATAGAATCACTGGGCTTTTGATGATTATGAAAGGCTCTTGGACAGAGAGTTGAATGATCTGTGTATTACAGACTGGTAAGTTCTTTGGTTAAACTGTGCTTTTGTTTTCTGGGAAAAACACCTATACAACAGTTTTTGTTACTTACCACTTACTTCTGTAAGGGAAGAATGATCTGGGAAAAACACCTATACAACAGTTTTTGTTACCTGCCACTTACTTCTGTAAGGGAAGAATGATCTTCACACTTTCCATGATCTTTTGTGATCTTTAAGTTTCCTCACCACCTACTTTCTGACTTCAAGACAATGCCACATATTTCAGTTTTATGTTACAATAGCCCTCAATACTTCCAACAACTTGGTATTTGTAAAGATGGATTATGATAACAACTAACTATTAAAACATCCACATATGACCTAGAAAATTTAAGAGGAAAGTCTGAAAATTATTTGCATGACTTCTACCCACATTTCATTAGCCAGAACTTGCTCACTGCATCTGGACATAATGACATATATATCATTCTACATTACCCAAGTCAGACATCCAAGCCACAGTTTTGGACTTTTCACTCTTAATAAAACACCTTCTTAGTCATCAATTTTGACTCAGCCTATCTGGGTAAATAGCTTTGACTTTCATCCAATTTTCACTTAGATTATTGCTAAAGACTTCTATCTTATTTCCCTACCTCAGGGTCAAACTTCTTTGATCCTTTGCTTTAATGTTGCCCAAATTATTTCTTGGAAATTGCCAATATCAATCTTCTGCTTTAAACTATCAATAGTGTCTATTGCCCAAGCCAGAAGTTCAAATTCCTTTAACTAGAAGGAATGTGAACTAGCCTCCTATCTTCTCTATGACCTTATCCTCACCTACTGTAGCCCCTTAACTCAGTTTATATTCATCCCCTACTGGGAAAATTGACATTTCACTAATATGTTCTCTCAATGTTCCTTCTATTCTTAATTTAGAAGTAATTGCCACATTTTATTTGCTTATATTATTTTTCATCTATATTCACTTCAAACCCTGTGGTTTTTAAAGTATATAATTTGTTCACTATTATATCAATACAGAAAGCCTAGGGAAAGAAGAATATGCAAAAAATAAAACCTCAAATGAATAATTTTACTTCCAATTCATTGATTATCAATTCAAGGTTTTTATGTTTTTTCTACAAAATCTATATGAGATTTTAAATTTTTATTACATTATTGTATAATGTATATTTTACAATTTAAATATGATTTCAGCATCATTTACTATTATTATACTAAATATTCTATTTCTGCAGTCGATCACAGAGTCTATTTTATCCTTTCTATTACACTTGATTATATAAGAGATTGAAAACAGGAAATATGTACTTGAAACCAATAATGAGCACTACTTTAAATTATTTCAAACTCTAAAAACGTAATGAAATAACTTAGAGAAAGAAAACAAATATTGGTGTCATCTTTCCTTTTAGTAGATTAGTGAGTAAATAAAATCATTCATTGAATACGGTTTTTGTCAGACATTTTTCCTGATCATATTTTCATATATATAATGAAAGGATATATAGGAAGTATGTCTCATTAAAAATGAACAAGGGATGCCTGGGTGGCTCATTTGGTTGAGTGGCCAAGTCTTGATTTCAGCTCAGGTCATGATCTCAAAGTTGTGAGATCAAGTTCCATGTGGAGCTCTGTGTTGGGTGTGGAGGATGCTGACGATTTTCTCTCTCTTTCTCTCTCTGTCTCTCCCTCTCTAAACAAACAAATAAACCCCAATATTTAAAGTCTCAAATAAAGTAAAATTAGTTTTCCTTTTAAAAAATGTATAACTAAATATCTGTATTTTTTAGAAATACAGCCTTAATAATGCAGGTAAGAAATGACATTCTACAATATAAATTTCTAAATAATTTGGGATAAATGCAAAGGAATACATGAAGCAAGTATGGCTAAACCATGATAATTGTTGAATTTGGGTGATGGATACATGTAGATTTATTGAATTATTTAGTGTGGGTATGAAAATATGATAAAAATAAAATACAAAAAATGAAAATATATAAAACTTGAAATTTTAGAAGATATTAAAGTGTCTGTATACAGTGTTTATAGTACTATATTTGATTAGAGCCAGACTTTGTGGTATTTGATGAAATAAGTTCAAGTCTAAAATCTTTGGGGAGTTAATTCAAGACAGCAAAGACCATAGTACATAGGTATATCTAATGAATAATTAACTTGAGTAATATACTTATTTATATTTTAATTGTTCAGTATCCTTCTTTTATCTTTAATATATGATATTAAACTTATGCAAATATGATTTGCACCATAACTCAGGATCTATAATCTGAATTGGGCATACATTTATAATAGCATTATTTTACAATAGACGATCAACGTATATTGTTGGCTTATAGATTGATATTCACCTGAAAATATATTTTTCTTCTACATTTCTCTCAATTGCAGCAATTGTGATTAAACAAATGAAAGGTTAAAAATAATATTTTAAGGGCCCTTGGGTGGCTCAGTGAATTAAGCCTCTGCCTTCAGCTAAGGTCATGATGTCAGGGTCCTGAGATTGCGTCCCAAATCAGGCTCTTTGCTCAGCAGAGAGCCTGCTTACTCCTCTTTGCCTGCCTCTCTGCCTATGTGTGATCTCTGTCTGTCAAATAAATAAATAAAAATATTTTAAAAAATAATATTTTAAAGTGAAGTTAATATAAACATACTAATAATAAATAATAAGAATCACACAGGAGGTTCTAAACTTTATAAATTATAAATTTTATAAAATTTTAAATGCTTTATAAAATTATAAATGCTTAATGACTATACTTTTGAACTTAAATAAATCCTATATAGCTATTTTCATTTTTCTAGATTATGATTTTTTTTCTTTTATAAACATGGGGGCTTAAGTAGATTATGATTTTTAATTTTATTTTTTATGTGATATTATAAATTGTCCTTGGTAGACCACTGCTTAATTTATTTCATTGAATCTTTTATGCCTAAAAAAGTGTGGGTTTTGTAATTTCTTGGACTAAGAGATAGCTATTTACATAGTGAAATGTTAAGCCTTATAAAGACACTGCCTATATTCAGTTCCAATTTTGTTTTTTGTTTCAGTATGCTGCTAGATATTTTATCTCATTTTATTCTATTTCTACCATTAGTATTTGATTAAATATTTCACCTGTGAGATGGAATGAACACATGTGAGCACACACTCCAGTTTAAGAATGTGAATTGTGTCAATACAGCTATTTTTCATTCATTATCTGCCATGTGAGGCAACTATACTCTTGATTTTTGTGTTTGGGATTTGTCTATTTTCTTAAAAGATATCATGCTGTTAAAGGTCTATTTTTGGATCCAAATAGTCTGTATTTATCTTGTTGCTGTCATTTACCAGTCCCTATTTTATTATATTCCTAAGCTTTATCCATGGTTTCCTTCATGGAATGTAATTTTAGAAAGAGTGAGAAAAAGCAAAACAAGGAAATCTAGTGTTTTGGAAACAGAAATGAAAAAGCTAAACTTTATTTAATTTTCCCTTTCTGACTGAAATCCAAAACCTGAAATTACAAAAAATGAAATATTCATATCTCTTTCTGAAATGTAACCAATAAATTATCAACAATGACACTTTCATCATGTTAATCTGTGACTGTTAATATGCTCTTTGAAATATCTTGGGGTCCTAAATGGGCAAATGTATCCTAAATTTACCAAGGAAGGCAACAGTTTTAAATTACAAATTCGTCCCACTAATTTTTTTAAATTAATTTATTATTTTTTTTATTAATTTATTATTTTTTATAAACATATATTTTTATCCCCAGGGGTACAGGTCTGTGAATCACCAGGTTTACACACTTCACAGCACTCACCGAAGCACATACCCTCCCCAATGTCCATAATCCCACCCCCTTCTCCCAAACCCCCTCCCCCCAGCAACCCTCAGTTTGTTTTGTGAGATTAAGAGTCACTTATGGTTTCTTTCAGCAAAATGAGAAGGTTTCTTTTTGTTTTTTTTGTGTTTTTTTTTTTTTTGGTTAAGAACATTTGGCAGGAAAATAACTGAGTAGGACGGGCATTTTATATTTTGTTATCCAAATAAAGATCCCATATAGCTCAGTGGTAGAGCATTTGACTGCAAATAAAGATCCCAGATGATCTATTTCACCCTACCAATAATCTTAGGGAAAGAGTATCAGTCTCAGATCAAGGGATATGTGTAAAACACCATGGACTATGGGAAATAAAGAATGTCTCATACATGTCTACTCATTTAATAGGCTATATCTTTAAAGATGGGACCTGACCTGATAATGAGCTTTGGTTACTTGTAAATGGAGTCTTCAAATATGAAGACTGAAAGGCTGATAAGTAAGATCTTTTTTTTTTTAAATATATACACATATAGTTTTATTATATACAGATATACACAAATATATGCCTATATTATTTAAATATATACATACACAATATTTAATATTTCAATATATTTAATATCTAATACATGCTTATTAATATAAAATTATACATAAGTATATAATTATATATAAATATATATTTACTGTATTTAATATTTGACATTTAACTATAAACACATATATATTATTTAAAAGCAAGTTAGTTAACATATAGTGTATTATAAAAATAAAATTTATATAGATATAAATACAAATAAAAATATAAATATTTTATATATTCAATATTTAATATATATTTAAATATATATATAATTATATTGTTTAAAATCAAGTTAGTTAACATATAATACAGTATTGGTTTCACAAGTAAAATTAGTAATTCATCACTTGCATATAACACCAGTGCTCATTCCAACAAATACCCTCTTTAATACCCAGAGGCCATTCAGCCCATCACTCCACCCACCTCCCCTCCAGCACCCCTCAGTTTATTTGCTTAACCATTGAGTGTTTTATGGTTTTCCTCATTCACTCACTTTAAGATCTTAATGGTTTTTTCACTCAATAGAAATGTTAAAAATTTTTAAAAAATTGGAAAAATGAAAGCACAAATGAAGACGATCCTGTCTTATTCATAAGCATGTCAGAGGCCCTACCTGCAAAACAAGGAAGAAACTACTTAGTGTTAAGAGTTCCCATAGGAAATATTTTTAGCAAATACTGTTGGTGATGAACTTGAAGGAAGCCAGAGAAGGCATAATGCCTTCTGGGTAAAACTTAAGAAAGATAGATTTGGTTATCATTTTCATCCTTTTTAGCTATCTAGCCAACAAACTGATTTTTATGAGATTTATTGATCTTATTGTTTATTACATTAACAATATTCTAAAACAGGTTGCCATTTCTTCCCACTTCACCCATGCAATATTTTCAAAAAGTCTGTCTACTTCTACACTTTTTTCCATGTAATTCTTCTCACTTTTGAAAAGCAGCCAGGCTAGTCTTTCCAGGCTAACATAATCATGCCATTTTAGACTAATTGGAAGATAAATCTGGGAAGTTCAACATTCATTTAACACGAGCTCTGGAAACAGAAAGAAATTAGGTAGAATAGGGGTGGAAATGCTAAATAAATTTAAAAAAAAAGAAAAAATCGCCTACATTAAATAAATTTATAAGCAACCAAGTAACAGCTTTCATTGAATGCTACTATGGTTTCCTTAACACATCCTGATGAAATTTCAAGTAAATAGGAAAAGTTCATATGTTGACCACTGTGCAGTAAACTAAAAGAGTCAAAATTAGATCCAAAGTTTAACAGGATTGCCTTTAACAAAAAAGTAGATTCCATCTTATAAATTTTATGATTATAGATTTAGATTATCTTTAAGATCTTTAAATACTTTTTTTTTCATCAAGAGACACTGAAAAGATAACTGTAAACAAATTTGTATTGCAAATCATTCTATTTTATTTGGTCTTGGGAAAATTTCTAGTCTACTCTAGATATTCCTCATAAATTCCCATAAACTGCTTTCCTAGCATGATCTGCCATCTACTGCCCTTTATTTTTATTTATTTTTATTTTTTTTAAAGATTTTATTTATTTATTTGACAGAGAGCGATCACAAGTAGGCAGAGAGGCAGGCAGAGAGAGAGAGAGGAGGAAGCAGGCTCCCTGCTGAGCAGAGAGCCGGATGTGGGGCTGGATCCCAGGACCCTGAGATCATGACCTGAGCCGAAGGCAGAGGCCTTAACCCACTGAGCCACCCAGGCACCCCACCTACTGCCTTTTTTTTTTTTTTTTAAGATTTTATTTTTTTGTTTGAGAGAAAGAGACAGTGAGAGAGAACATGAGCGAGGAGAAGGTCAGAGGGAGAAGCAGACTCCCCGCGGAGCTGGGAGCCTGATGTGGGACTCGATCCCGGGACTCCAGGATCATGACCTGAGCCGAAGGCAGTCGTCCAACCAACTGAGCCACCCAGGCGCCCCCCATCTACTGCCTTTTAAATGAATATTAGTACAGTTGAATTAACTCAATCTGTAAGCCACAGAATCTGTTTTATTTATCAGAACATTGAACACACCTAAAGTTTGTGATTCATATATTTGGCTTAGCAAATTAATGAATAAATAGACAAATGGGTGCATCTGCTTTTTTTTTTTTAATTTTTAAAGATTTTATTTATTTGAGAGAGAGAGAGAGAGAATGAGAGTGTGTGGAGGGGCAAAGGGAGAGTGAGAAGCAGGCCCCCTGCTGATCAAGGAGCCCAATGCAGAGCTCCATCCCATCACAGAGTTCCATGCAGGGCTCCATATCAGAAACCTAGGATCATGACCCCAGCAGAAGGCAGTTGCTTAACCTGCTGAGCCACCTAGCTACCCAAAATGAATGCATTTCTATAGTCACTTTCTTTCTCATATGCCAGCTCTGAATGGAAGCTGAATATATGAAAAAGACTTTGCATACCTTTCTTGATACCCAAGACATCAATATTCTATAGACGATTTCCATGATATATATATATATACACACACACATTATGCATATGTGTGTCTCAGGTAAGTATACATGTGCTCATGGACTCAAGAAAACACTGTTTCAGTGTAATACTTGGCATTCACTTAATCCTCTCTTTGACTTACTTTCTTTTCTTTTTAAATATTTTATTTATTTATTTGACAGACAGAGATCACCTGCAGAGAGGCAGGCAGAGACAGAGAGAAGGGGAAGCAGGCTCCCCACAGAGCAGAGAGCCTGATGTGGGACTCGATCCCAGGAGTCTGGGATCATGACCTGAGCTGAAGGCAGAGGCTTTAACCCACTGAGCCACCCAGGTGCCCCTTGACTTACTCTCTTATCTATAAAAAGGAATAATAATCTTATAGGATTTGTATATGGTTGAGATAATTAATAAGGTATTTAAAATAATGGATAAAATGTATCAGCTGATATATTTTTTGATACTATTTTTCACATGAAACAGTGAAAGTAATCAGAATGAGTTTTGAATGTCTTAGTTCATTTTTAATATTTAAATTGTGGGAAAATACATTTTTTTAAGTATTTTATGTATTTATTTGACAGAGATAGACACAGCAGGAAAGGGAACACAAGCAGGGGGAGTGGGAAAGGGAGAAGGAGGCTCTCTGCCCAACAGGGAGTCTGACTCAATCCAGGACCCTGGGATCATGACCTGAGCCAAAGGCAGCTGCTTAACCAACTGAGTCACCCAGGCACCCCAAGAAAAATGTATTTTTATCTTAAATGAATTTCCTAGCAAGTAGAGAGTTACAAATGCCATAATCCTTATTTTGAATATAGTACTAGGGTTTTTCTGAATTATTATCTATTTGTAGACAATTTGGAACTTTTCATGATATTCTATTTCTTTTGAAGAAAATTCAAAGTAATCCAGATAGAAAGATATTCTTCAAGTTTTTTTTTTTTTTCAGTATCTTGGTCCAGATAATCTTTTTTAAAAAATCAGTGTTCAAATAATGCCAAAAGTTATTAAATGCATATATGTATGTATTCCATATAAGACACTTATTAAGTTTTCCGAGAAGCTAAAACAAAGTTTTTTAGTTATGCAAAACATCTAGGGAGAAGTTCCTGTTAAGCCTTAAGGAGAGGAAGCAGGTATAAGGTCAGGGAGGATTTAAAGAGCCATGATATTCTGATGGATGTGGAAGGGAAAAAGGAAGAATTGAAACAGAAGATTCTCAACCTTCATCGGAATAGTAGTAAATTTTGGCCAGACCAGTGCGGAGTCCTCAAGTCAAAGTCTTCTACAAGAAAAGTCCCACTATTTCTCACAGAAGGTCCTCCACCAGTAACCCCAGTATGCTCAGTTATTGGCCAGGACATCTTGAGGAAATGCAGTTCCTGTACAAACATAGTCACACAACCAGAGTGGTGGCAACTGGGGTTGCCTGGGTCTGCCATCTCTGGTCCCTGAAGCAAGAGTTCTTTTTCTCCTCCTCTCCCTCCCCCTCCCCTTCTTCTTATTCCTCTTCATCTCCTCCTCCTCCTCCTTCTCCTTCTCTTCCTTCTCCTTTTCTTCGTCCTCCTTCTCCTCCTCCTCCTTCTTTTTTTTTTCTTCTTTTCTTTTTAAATACTTATTTATTTATTTATTTATTTATTTATTTATTTATTTATTCAACACAGAAAGGGAGAGAGAGCACAAGCAGGGGGAGAGGCAGAAGGAGAGGGAAAAGCAGACTTCCTACTGAGCAGGGAGTCCACTGTGGGGTTAGAACCCAGGACCTTAAAACTATTACCTTAGCCAAAGGTAGAAACTTAACCAACTGACGCACCCAGGTACCCCCAAAGCAGGAGTTCTCACTACTACCACAGATATCAACATTTTATGGGAAAAGAAAAAGAAAGAAAGAAAGAAAGAAAGAAAGAAAGAAAGAAAGAAAGAAAGAAAGAAAGAGAAAAAGAATAAAAACAAAACCCCAAAATAATAACCTTTAATATCTATTAGAGACGACAGGAATGTTATGTTCAATACTTTCTTAAATATTTAATCATTATCTATGGGTACATATATATGCATGCATATTTTTTCACTTTAATTAAGAATGCTTCAATGATATTAACATTGTTTTTTTACATAATCCTGATTCTCTTCTTAAAAATCAGTTTAAACGGAGAAGCTAAAATATTCAGCTTTAATTTCACCAGTAGATTTTTAATGTTTTGTAATCATAATGTTTAATTTGTGCTGTTCTTAGAACTTTAATTATGAAGCTAAATTGTACTAATACCCATTAGGTACTTCTTAATTGAAGGCACATCATATGTCTGATGTGGCAGTACTAATTGGTGTAATTAAATTCTAATATGCATCAGTAGCCTAATTTTAAAAGTGAATAAAAAGCAGATAGAAATAAGTCAGTTCTTGAAACAGCATAGCTGTAAAATACATTAGTGCATTTGCATTTGTAACATACACATTTATTCAGATCAGACCTCCCATCAATTATATTCCAAATTAATTTCACCAGATAATTTGAAATAGAGAGTAAGAAGGATTGGTCAGGTAAATATGTATGTGACTTCAAAAGGAACAGCTATAAAGTTCAAGAAGAACAATGCTTTTCTCTCTTACAAATTATTATGAAGGGCAAACCCTGTGAAAGTAAATACATTGTATATCATAATGTGTTTTGGGTGAAATTACAACTGGCTTGCAAATCACATTACAGGGTTGTTCAAGCAAGAGGTGAATCAGTGGTGAGCTCCAGCCTTGTTAATAGGCTCCAAAATACAACAAGAAAACACATTTTGCATGTTTAAAAATGTTCATTAACTACTGCTTTCAAATATTATTTGTTCAGTGTGACATAATACAATTTAAAAATAAATTGAATAATTTTGATTATACATTTTATTTTGATCTTTCAACTTAAATCAGTAATTGAATATAAATATATATATATATGCATTTTAAGTCAATACTTTCATTAGTTCTTTTTTTATTAAGATTTTGTTTATTTATTTAACACATAGAGAGAGAACACAAGCAGGGGGAATAGGAGAGGGAGAAGCAGGCAGGCTCCTTGCTTAACCAGCTGAGCCACCCAGGAGCCCCTGGAATATTTATTTCTATAATTAAATCATATGGCCTTAAATACAGAATTAAATTATAAATTATTTTAATTTCTTTATTTCAGGAATCCTCTTCTTAGATAAATCTTTTTAATTTTGAAAAATAATTCTTAAAGAACTATTTATTCAAATGTACATTGAGATCCTGAGCACAAATTCTAATATCATGGCCAATTTAATTCACAATCAGTCAAATTACTGAGTGTACATATGAAATACGTTTTCTCATTTATTTAGTTTTAAGAATCTGTAAGATTTATTCATTTGGGTATGAGCTTAGCGCAGGCTTCATATTTGTGTTACCTGTGCAATCAGACAGAACTCCATGTGTGTGCTATGACTTCATGCTGGGTTTAATGCTCTGCCATCACCATCTTGAAATTCATAATAGCTTTAGAACACGGCACAGCACTCATTTTCATTTTGCAGTGGGGCCCCCAAAAGTATAGAGTCAATCCAGTATTTTCTTATAACTAGACATTTTAATCTACTGAAGACAAGAAAAACTAATGTTTGAAAACTCAAAAGGAGAATTTTAAAGAACATTTTCCTTTGCAGAGGTAATATAAAAATTTTAAAAAAAGATAATACAACAATTCTTGAAGGCATTTAATACTGTTGACTTGCAAAATGCAGTAGTTCACTTAAATAATGTTTGCATAGAGAAGCATTGTCCATTTACTTTACCATTGCATGTTGAAACGTTGGCAATAGTACATTTCAAAGGAGACATTTAATAAGTTCATGTGTAGTAAAACTTCTTAGTTCTCTCAGAGTTGTCTGGAAGAAATATTTTTCTTTGATTTGTAAAAATATCAAAGTTGCTATAAACTCTTCAGCATTTTGACATTGACCTAAACAACTTACCAGACCTGGAAACCACCAAAGCACCACAGCAAAACAACCTCAGCTTATCAGTGACCTGTGCAATTCAGGGAAAAAAAATCTTTAAAGCTATGTTATAATGGCCAAATATTTGAAAATGAAGAAAGTAAAGCATGCTTATAGAGGTGGCACTATTGTATTAAAAATAAATACCATAAATAATTAGAGCAATTTCTAAAAGAGATTTCTTAGTGGCTGATTGCTTTACTATTGCTTATTATTTATATGTCACCCATTCAGAAAGATAACAATTCCAGGTAAATAAATGAATCCATTAATATCATTACTCAGTTGAAATCATAGCAATGATAAGATGTCGACAGAAAAGTAATTCGAAGTCAGAAAAAAAAATAAATAAAGAGGTCTCTAATAATTAATTTCCAAACTTAAAAAAAAAAACTTTAATTTCTATAAGGGAAATAAAATGTTTCATGGACATATTTTAGAGACAGGAAATCAGGACACAGATTGGAATTAAACAAATGTTTAATGCAAACTAGAGATAGGACTGACTTCATCTTTGAATAGAACACTCTTTCCAATAAGCCAATGGTTTTCACAATTTTCAAATTTTCTAACACATTCTTTTCCAAACCATATTTAACCTAGAGAAGAAACAAATAAAAGACACAAAATTAGAGCTAATTTTGTTGTATCTGGATTGGCTCCAGAGAATGCAAGAAATGATTACATTAAGCTGAACATATGCAGGATTCCTATAATTTTCCTTGCAGTAGACAAATTCTATAATATTGTGAAACAAATATATTAAACACAATATACATTCCTTTTCTTTACTAATCAACTAATTACTATTAATTCTTTTCATTTAATAAAATTTAACTTTATTAGTAAATAAGAAAGAAATTATAAATGTAGCAAAAAGAAAGGAAAAATACCTGTAACTATAACTTGCAAGTATACCAGTTTGAGTTTCTATAATATTTGACAGTTTTCTGTTTTCTAGCATTATGAGACTTTTTGTTAAGTAAAGTCCTCCTAGCATTTTTACCTTGAATAATGTTCCAGAAAGTGACAATTCCTCAAGTCACAGGAACAATTCCTGAAGCCAATAAAAATAGTAGGTGAAGTATTTTAAAAGTCACGATTTTTCTCCCACACCAAAGAGACTGTCAGGAGTGAAACTCTATGTCTTGAATTCTGGTTTATCTCTCACTTTTAAGTCACTTATTAGCATATTTTAATCAGTAAATGGCCTGCATCTCCACTAGAATCAATCTCCTGCCCTCCATCCCACATCTTGATGGGTCTTCATCATAGATGCATGTGCTCTGATTAATCAAATCTTCCATATTTTCAATGAAAACAGGACCCAGTGTGCATGAAAAATACAGCTTCAATAATTCTTTCAGTGAGGTGCTACCTTTTACCTACCCCAGCTTCACACACCTATGATCAAGAGATCGGCTATATATCCATTTGGCATTCATTTGTAGTGGCCAGGCTTTTAGTGTTTTCTTTCTGCAAACAAATTAACATTGCAAATAAACTGCCCTTTTATTGCTTATGATATTCACTTACCTATACCAAGCCTCCCGCTTCTGATTGCTCTTTCAAACCATTTGCTCTCTTTCCATTATGACAATTTTTGCTTTTGGTTTTCAAAGGTCATTCACCATGACCTTGACCACAAATTGAGAATTCCCCAAAACCTTACTCTCAGATTCTTGACCACCACATCTATACCAACTTTTCTCCTTTCTTGTTTTAGGGAACAGTTATTTCTTGATACTTAAAAAAATATTTTGATATTTGAAAAATAATTTAAAACATCTCACCTTTATATTGTCTCTACCATCCATGTCATTCATCAACACTTTTCAAGACCTACACTGGTACAGCCTTTTAACCTCTTGAAGACTGAATATTCTATGGATTCCAGTATTTGTCGCTCTTAGCCTTTTCACTACTGCTTTTCCCTCTTTGTTCAGGAAAAATTGTGTGTTTTATCATCACATTACCCAAATGATAGGTTTTTTTTTTAAGTATATTTTGTAAGATGTGGTTGTCTGGTAAGAAAAACGTTACTAAATCTGATAGTATGTTTTAGTCACTTTCATGGTATTTCTTTCATATACGTGTAGTTTTCTTTCATACGAAGCAAAAACATGTGCTTGCTTAGTTCAGCTCAATCTAATCCTATTATTATCTGTCCATATTGTACTGAAACTTTTTCACATTTTTAGTTCATAGCTTTTGCCATTCTGTAGTATTTATTCTTGATGTGTTAATCTGTGGGAAAACACATCTGCTACATCATGCTCTTCCAACAATATCTAGACACTGCTAAACGTATGTGACTTTTGAGTCGAATGCTTCCTTTTCTTTAGTAGAAAAGTATTTATTTATTTAGTTAGTTAGTTATTAAGATTTTATTTATTTATTTATTTGACAGATAGAGATCACAAGTAGGCAGAAAGGCAGGCAGAGAGAGAGGAGGAAGCAGGCTCCCTACCAAGCAGAGAGCCCAATGTGGGGCTTGATCCCAGGACCCTGGGATCATGACCTGAGCTGAAGGCAGCGGCTTTAACCCACTGAGCCACCCAGGCGCCCCAGTAGAAAAGTATTTAATATTTTAAGTACATTTTACAATATAATCAAAAAGCATATTCAAAATCTTTAGGAAGGATGAAACTATTTCCATGATTTAGGACACCATTGCAATAAATTCAGATAGATAAAGCTATAGTTTCCCCCTCAATTTCAAATCTGAAATTGAAAAGAATTATCTGGATTCTACTTATCACTAACTCAAAGAAAATTTCCCTGTTTTAATGTTGATACCATTCCAAAAATCTCTAAAAGACTGATTTAACCATTAAATATTTTTATTTTAGTTTGGAAAGGACTAAAATTCATATGAGATCATTTCAATTCAATAAATTGGAACAAATAAAATTATTATTATAACATCTGTTTGAGCATATATTCAAGGCCGTTCTCAAGGCATATTGGTGATAGAAACAAAGATTTGTCTGAGTCAGACTTGCTTGTCAATTTTATAAGTGGCTTGAATATGGCAACTGAAATTTTATCTACTCTCAGTTGTAAAGGATCCTGCAGGATGACATTCAGTTCTTATGTTCTGAACATAAGTGATTATCAATATGCATTGGAGATTTTCAAGATAATTTTTAAAGGTTCATGACAAAATGACAATATTTGAGGAAAGAAACTTGAAGTTTAAACACGGTATCTGATTCCTAAATCTAGAATTCTTTATGTGTCTTTTCGAGTCTCTTACACACAGACACATACATATATATATATATTTTTTTTTAAGATTTTATTTATTTATTTGACAGACAGAGATTACAAGTAGGCAGAGAGGCAGGTAGAGAAAGAGAGGAGGAAGCAGGCTCCCTGCTGAGCAGAGAGCCCGATGTGGGGATGATCCCAGGACCCTGGGATCATGACCTGAGCTGAAGGCAGAGGTTTTAACCCACTGAGCCACCCAGGCACCCTTCTCTTACATATATTTTTGTTGGACTTATTTGTAACTGACTTTTCTTTACTCCAAGGCCATGAATGACTTCTTATGTTTTAGTCTATAAGCTATTGTTTTGCTTTTTTCATCCATAATTATCATGGACTTATTTTTTTGATGTTGTGTTAGGAGCCATAATAGGCTAATATGATTCTTACCAAATTCAAATGGTTTATTATTATAAAAACATACTGAGTTGCCCAGATAAAAATATTTACTTCTATCATCTCACCATACAAAATAAAATATAAAGTCTTTCTCATTAAATAATATCCTAAATCAGCTCTAAAATATTTCCAAAAAATTATAATTTTATGTTTGTAATAGAAAATGTTAACAGGTGTAAATGTTTTTTTTCTATTTTATTTTTGTATTTTGTGTTTTATGTCTTCCCCAGGTGGGTTGTGTTTTTTTTTGTTTTTTGTTTTGTTTTGTTTTCTTTTCTTTTTTAGTGAATCTAGGGAAGGTAGGAGGCAGCAACCTTCCTGGAATTAGGGTGTAAAAATAAAATTTGTGTGGTGCGATTTTTGCCAAAGCCTTTTACTGTTACTAGAAGATAGAGAGTAGAAAAAGTAAAACTGCAAAATGAGTTCAAGAGCTCTGAGGAAAAGTGTTCTTACTACCTAGTTATTTCAACCTTGTTATGTTAAGTAAACCTTTCATAGTAAGATCCGTAACAAAGCCGAATAGCTGGGGGAAGACTATGATATTTCGACTGTTAAGTCAAGTAGTAGTATAAAGGCATATTGTAACATAGAGAATAAGGATGAGTCATTATAAATATTAGTCTATAATTGCCCACAGATGGGCACTGTTCATACCTACCTGTAGCAAGAAGGCCTTCAAAAATAATGGACTGATCTGGATATTGACCTCTTGTAACAAAAAGAAACACTAATAGACATGAACCTATTCCCCCTGTTTATTATTCAAAACAAATAAAAATCCCCATGAAATAAAGAATCTCTATAGGTATTGAAACCATGAAGTTGGTGTATATATCTCAAATGGGAGATGAAGAAGAATTTACTACAAATAAGGCATAAGGAAAAGATGACCCAAAGATCTAAGTAAATGGTTTAAGATTATGGTATCCATTTTGTCAATTTTAAAAGGTTCATACTGCTGAAAATTGCTTTGTTTCTTATCAAATTTATTTATACCAGAATATATTTTATTTCTAAATTGGATTTTATTTTAAAATCAGATATATGAGTTATTTCACAATTGAATTAAATATTTATTGTGTTCTTTTTTGTCATCTTAGATTTTTTTTTCTCTGTCAGTCAAACTATATACAGTTCAGTTTCTAGCCCAATTTTGGCTATAACATTATGAGCAACTAACTATGTTAAAACGTGCCAGTTAATCAATAAATTTATAAATTATATATTCTTTAAATATTATCTATTCCTTAAATATTATATATTTTATAAACTTATATAGAAAAATTAAGCACAATCATGATTGATATGTCATTAATTTATTTAACTTTTTGTACTATACACATCCTCAAAGAAATACATCATACTGAATACATAAAACAAAATTTGAATAAATTACAGCTAGAAAATTGACCTCTAAATAGTCAAAAGAAAATTAATTCTAATTCCTATTTAGTCTTTTATTTTTTTTAAAGCAAACTCTATGCCCAAAGTGGGCAAGCCAAGGTCAAGAGCCATATGCTTTACCAACTGAGCCAGCCAGCACCATAAAACCTGGAAACTGTTGACAGCATTTTAAATTGAACTTTACTGAGATATAATTCACATACAAAGTTTTAGGAAATTTTAAGGAATTCTCATATTTTTTTGTATAAGCCCTTTCAATAAAATTCCAGTGTGCACACATATTTGGCATGATGTTTAGGTGACACCTATTCAGGAAAATATTTTTTTTCAGGAAAATATTTTAATAGATCATCCCTTTTTCTTATTTCTCAATGATCTTTGATATATAATTTTTTATCTTTGAAAACCTAGAGCATATCCTGTTCTGATTATGCACATTTATGTGTTGATAAATAATTCATGATCCAACCAGTACACTAAACTATTCTGTTCACTTTGCATTTATAATAATACATTTGTGTCAGTGTTTGCTCCAAATTAAATGATTACTTGATTTTTACTTTTGCTCTTAATTTTGAACTTTACTTAATATTGTGTTTATGTGATAACTTCTGGGAAAATACCTATTTTCTCTCAAGTAATACTATACAATTTAGAGACACAAGAATCTAACAGCATTTAATTATAATACATAAAATGAGTATTTAAATCTAGATGATGGAAATGTGTTCTTTGTTTTTCCATACCTAAGTATAAACCATGTTACTCAGGTTTAGTTCACTTCTCTCAGGTTATTGAATACAAGCTATTGTGATATCTATTTGGAATATATTTAAATAGTAACTTATTTTATATAGCTTCATATATAAGAGGTTCTATTAATTAGGGGAAGCAAAATAAAGATTTCAGTTTATGAAATATTTATTATATTACTTTGTGATATACTTTGTTCAAATTGATAGAACTTTGGGACAATTGTAGAACTTTTCTGAAAATAATCATAAATATCTAGTGGGAAGAAAGTCAGGTATGAAACTACTACACAAGGGAATTTGTTTTAGTAACTGAAACTGCTTGCAACAGGATCAAGCTCCCACTCATTTGTTCACAAAGAAATTGTCTAGATATACATATAAGTAGACCCGTGTAATAGTGTTATAAAATATTTTAAGTAAGCATATATTAATGTATAGAGATAGTTTTGAGAGTTAATTTTTCAATCTGTTAAAGCAGAGAGGATTTTAATATATGATTTACAAACATTTCTCAGATCTCATCAGATAGGTTGCCTTTTAAAACAGAAAGCGTTTTGTGAGATTAAGAGTCACTTATGGTTTGTCTCCCTCAAACTGAGGGTTGCTGGGGGGAGGGGGTTTGGGAGAAGGGGGTGGTATTATGGACATTGGGGAGGGTATGTGATTTGGTGAGTGCTGTGAAGTGTGTAAACCTGGTGATTCACAGACCTGTACCCCTGGGGATAAAAATATATGTTTATAAAAATTAAAATAAAAAAACATAAAAAAAAAAAAAAAAAAAAAAAAATATCAGAAAGCGTTTATTTATGTTTTAATTAGATGAGAAACGTGTGCACAAATTCAAAACCCCCTTTTATCAGAAAATGTAATTTAAATTTTATTGCTGAAATGATACCCAGTTAGTGGTTATCCTGATATAGATATATATTTCTTCAAGACTATTACATGTTATCTTGCATACAAAATCACCAAATAAATATGTTTACTGCTGATGAATTTTTACCTGATTATTCAATATATTTCTCTCAAAAAATGATTTAATAAATGAATTAATCACCAGTTAAATAATTAGATTCAGAATGAACATTGTGTCCTGTGTGCATGCTTTTGAATTTTCAAGGCTAGTCATTGCACAGAAAAATTTTAATTATTTATTTGAAGACAAAAATATAGTACTTAGCCCTGGGTACCTTTGTTAATGACTAAGATACATTAACAATATATTAAAAAAGAAGTAGTACAATCACATATTAACATGTATGCAAGAGGTTTTCTTTAGAGTATGACAAAAAGAAAAACAAATTAAAAATAAAAACATTCTAATATAAAAACCAAGAAGTCACCAAATAGCCAAAACTATAACAACAACAATATCCAAAATATCCCTGTTCTGAGTTTAATTGATAAAACATAAAGATAAAAACAGAGCTGAGTGTCATTCGTCATGGATTCTTCATATTTGATTTTGCTTTAGCAAGTGATTAGAACTTTCATCTTTTCTTTCAAGATTACCCTAATTTTTTAATCTCAACATTGGAACCCAGTATCATTCCCTTTTTCTTTTTCTCGCTAGTCATGTCACACACTAGTCATGTCACTGCACTTGTAATCCTCTGAGTGTCTCCCTTTTCAGGTAACTGTGTGTGACTGTGCTTTCTCATTTTTTAGAATATGTTTTCCCAAACTTTCACCTCTAATAAAATATATATATATATTTTTTTAAAGATTTTATTTATTTATTTGACAGACAGAGATCACAAGCAGGCAGAGAGGCAGACAGAGAGGGAGCCTGCTTCTCCCTGCTGAGCAGAGACCCCAATGTGGGGCTCAATCCCAGGACCCTGATATCATGACCTGAGCCGAAGGCAGAGGCTTTAACCCACTGAGCCACCCAGACACCCCAATAAAAATATATTTTAATATAATGTGTTAATAGAAAATCTGAGGTATGCAAGACCAACAGATCAGGAAACAAGGGCCATTGTTTATAGCTTATTACTCATAGTTCCTAAGAGGAGGGAGCCTGTTACAACAAGGAATGCCACATAGGGGAGTACCAGGATCAGTCACAGGGCCAGGAGAGAGGGAGGAATTTTGAGGAACAGTCTTTACTGTTGTTTCTGTGGGAAGGAACAAGCAAGGAGAGTAAACAGGCTTAGAACTGGTTAGTCTGTCCTTGGTTATCTGGTGCCTGTCCCTGGAGTGATCAGAGCAGGGATACATTAGGCCAGGATGTGAGACACTCTGATAAGGAGATGATTTGGGATCCACTGGTTTGTACTTGAAACGTGAACTCCCAGGAGTTCAGAGCGGTGAGGGGTATTAAAAACAGAGGCTGTCCCTACACAGTACGTGAATATTCCCACTTAACATCTTTTTCAGTACTTAGGAGTTTTCAAGAATCATTAGTTTGTTAGGTGGACATATTGTGACTAGACTTTGTAGTCCTGCAATTACTAAAGCCATTGGACAAATTTTCATATGTTTATTAGCATTTTGTATATTGTATATTTTGTATGTGGTTTTGAGTCTCTAACAAACTTTTCTATTGGACTTTTTTAAAGAAAACTGGTTTGCCTTTAAGGCCATGAACACAATCTCTTATGTTCTATTCAGTAAGATATTTTCTTGATTTTTTAGATACACAATTAACATGGATTTGATTTGATAAGTCTGTGTTTTAGGAGCCAAGATTTTTTTTTTTAATATAATTTTTTATTTTTTATAAACATATATTTTTATCCCCAGGGGTACAGGTCTGTGAATCACCAGGTTTACACACTTCACAGCACTCACCAAAACACATTCCCTCCCCAATGTCCATAATACCACCCCCTTCTCCCAAACCCCCTCCCCCCAACAACCCTCAGTTTGTTTTGTGAGATTAAGAGTCACTTATGGTTTGTCTCCCTCCCAATCCCATCTTCTTTCATTTATTCTTCTCGTACCCACTTAAGCCCCCATGTTGCATCACCACTTCCTCATATCAGGGAGATCATATGATAGTTGTCTTTCTCCGCTTGACTTACTTCGCTAAGCATGATACGCTCTAGTTCCATCCATGCTGTCGCAAATGGCAAGATTTCATTTCTTTTGATGGCTGCATAGTATTCCATTGTGTATATATACCACATCTTCTTGATCCATTCATCTGTTGATGGACATCTAGGTTCTTTCCATAGTTTGGCTATTGTGGACATTGCTGCTATAAACATTCGAGTACACGTGCCCCTTTGGATCACTACGTTTGTATCTTTAGGGTAAATGCCCAATAGGAGCCAAGATTTTTGTTTCTTTCTTTTCTTTCT